>NC_143587.1:154080474-154380746 GCF_048544385.1 Mastigoproctus giganteus | reverse complement strand
TTCTTAACTAATAGCACAACCCCTCCTCCCTTCCTATCCTGTCTGTAGACATTGTACTCCCCAAATTCCAGTTCTGCATTCCTTTTATTTGTGTGACACCACGTCTCTGAAATCCCACAATATCTGCCTTTGATGTTTTGAGCAATACCTCAAATTCATCAAATTTATTTACTAAACTCCTAGCATTGGTGTACACGCAAGTATAAATAAATAAATTTTCTGTTCATACTCCGGGACGACCAAACGGTCAGAGGAGTTTACAAGATACACAGAATACAACAAACAGCACCGTATTCAGCAGTCACGGCATGCACCTGTTCTTTTTCTTAGCTACCCTAACACAACCTATGTGTTTATTTGTACCTCAATGATTCCTAGCAGTCTCTGAAATATCCTGCATCATATTTTCCAGGCTGCGGCTCATTCCAATAGAAGCAGTGCAAGAATCACTTTCACCTCTGCCAGTGGCTACTGTTAATCTATTAGTCCTTGTATCCCCCCAATCTAGCAGTTTTCCGACCCACCTAACACTGCCTCGATAGCATCAGCAAACATTCTTTCACCCTTTCTATTTAAGTGTATCCCATCCCTGTAGAAGCAGTCTCTCCTGTTAACAAGTACAGACCAGGCTGAAAAAAATTCTACCCCTTGAGCCTTGCACAATCCTTCCAGGGCCGAATTGATCGACAGGGCTCTCATCATATACTCCCTCCTATCGTGTCTGGGCAGAATTGTAGACACTTTCAAATTCAACCCTAATTCACTTTTTTTTCAACAGTGACCTGTACTTCTTAAGTAATTCCGCCGGTCTCCTACTCTTAATGATGAGCATTTAGATCACCAAGAAGGCATACAGGTTGGGGCAGTTGGTTTAGTAAATCATCAGGTTCTGCAGTGGAACATGAAACGTTTGGTGGAATATAAATAGAGACAATAGTGAATGTAATGCCAAGAACAATGCGAACGGCTACTGCTTCCAGAGTGGTGGAAAGCTGAATAGATTTGGACGGTACGTTTCTAAGAAGTAGAATTGCTCCTCCTCCTCTTGCTGGAGATTGAGAACATCGGTCCCATCTGTATAGTGTATATCTTGAGAAGTGGGGAGTATAACTTGATAAGTATGTTTCCTGTAGACAAATGCTTGCAGGATCGTGCTGGTGCATTAAATATTTTAATTCACCTAGATTGCTTCTTAGGCCTCTACAATTCCATTGAATGATTTTAGGTTAGGAATTGGTCTGACCGCTTTGTTTTCCCTCGGTCCTGTTTATATTCCTCTCATTTTGAAAATGCTGGACAAGCAATATCCATCTCATCTTCTGTATGTAGTAGGAGAACTGAATCATCATTATCCAACTTCTCGTCAATTTCCATACTTCGTTCAGTTCATTTATTCCCGGTAGGATTTGCATTATTTTCCTTTGTTAAAGTTCCTGATTTGGGGGTATTGTCTTGGTGCTGCTTTGTTGGCTTTGTATTAGCAAACTTTGACATATTCTTCATCTTTGTTACTATATCATTATCTCATTATTTTGAGGATAGTTGTTTGTTATTTGGTTTTTAGGGACATTAGCAACTAAGGCCATATTGCTCCGGGGATATGCAGTGGTCATTCCCTGACTTTTCCCCATCCTCTGTATTTGGTGGGCACGGGCTCCAACCCCGGTCTAATCAAGAAGTGTGTTCTATGCACTGCTGCTCCTCCCCACGGAGGCACCTTGTGAGGATAGATCTGGCCCATTGAGAAAGAGATACTTTAGGAGGAATTGTAACAGTGGTCTGTGTTGAGAACTCTTTAGTGTTTTTGACTTCATCAGAATCAGATTTGGGTGGCATTACGATTAATATATGTTTACTTGCTTCTTGGTATGAGACATTTTTCTCTTCTTTGTACTTCAGTATTATCTTTCCCATTTTCCATGATTCACAAGTTCTCGAATATGCAGGGTGAGCACCCTGGCAGTTGGGACACCTTGGCGCTGCTGCTGAACATTCAGTTTGGAGTGGTAGGGACTAAACTGCCATCTTTATGGATCGTGATCCATTTTGCCTCCGTGACTTTTTGTTCTTTAGGTTCCTGAACTATTTCATCTTCGGGGATGTTCAATAATCCCATTCAGTGATCACTCCCTTTGAAGAATTGAGGGCGTTATGTGATGTGATTTTAACTGGGATTCCACTCAAGAATGTCAGACGTAATAATAGTTCAGAGTGTCGAGAACTAGTGGTCTCTACTAACAAAAATGGAGACGTTTCACCATTTTTGGGGAATCTACGGCATGTTCGAGGCATCTCTGAATGATGAAGGGGGAGAGCTTGCTCACAGGTTGTGTTGACAGAAAATGTATTATTAGGAAAGGTGGTGATCCTGTCTGTCAGTGTCCTTTTCAATTCTCTTCGAAAGAGAGAGAAATCATGGTCAGTATCATAATTGTCACTTTGTTGAGAGCACTTTAGCTCTAAACATGGAAATTCATTTGTTTCCATCTTTGCTCCTTTTAGCCCTGAAGGTTGGTTTTTCCTCCAGGTCAACAGCCACGCAACGTGGAGACAGGAGCAGTACCACCAGTGACCAAGCGGTCGGTTGTTTAAGTTAGTGGATTTGGTCAGTGTAGTGTATGATATATATATATATATATATATATATACGTTTACAATAGTTCGATTTTCTTAAGTACTGGTGTTTTATACATATAGGTATTGGCGTTAATACAATACTGGTCTTTAAGTTAGCCTAGTCTCGGTTATCTTAAATTCACATGGCCTATACATTTAGGAACTTATTGCGTATTGCTAAAGAAATTTTCATGATAATTACTGATGAAAATATTTTATGTATCTGTAGCAATATGTAATCATCAATACTATTTTATAACTATATAATAATATTTATACAATTTATACATTTTTGCTTTACATCACGTGGCCGTCAATCCCCTACTTCATCGGGGGCTTTGAGTGGATTAACAGCCCATTCGATGTAATGCTTTTATACTCACCCGTTTCTGTTTGTATCTATCACAGCTTTGCTATTTTATTTTATTTAATTCTGGATACTAAGGACTGATGTTTATATTAATTTTCTTAATTATTGTTAGCTAACTAGTATTAATTATGAATTAGTTAATTTTTTACAATCTCTTCAGCAACTGTGATAGAATACACAAAGCCCAACGGGTAAGCATTTTATATTGTTATACTACAACTACTTACTTAAATGTGGTCCGGTGGAGGTCGTGGAGTCGAAAAGGGAATTTCCCGCTTTTAATTTGGTTTTATGTATGGTAATTTTTATGGCGCAGTCGTAATGCGACTGCGCCATAAAAATTACCATACATAAAACCAAATTAAAAGCGGGAAATTCCCTTTTCGACTCCACGACCTCCACCGGACCACATTTAAGTAAGTAGTTGTAGTATAACAATATAAAATGCTTACCCGTTGGGCTTTGTGTATTCTATCACAGTTGCTGAAGAGATTGTAAAAAATTAACTAATTCATAATTAATACTAGTTAGCTAACAATAATTAAGAAAATTAATATAAACATCAGTCCTTAGTATCCAGAATTAAATAAAATAAAATAGCAAAGCTGTGATAGATACAAACAGAAACGGGTGAGTATAAAAGCATTACATCGAATGGGCTGTTAATCCACTCAAAGCCCCCGATGAAGTAGGGGATTGACGGCCACGTGATGTAAAGCAAAAATGTATAAATTGTATAAATATTATTATATAGTTATAAAATAGTATTGATGATTACATATTGCTACAGATACATAAAATATTTTCATCAGTAATTATCATGAAAATTTCTTTAGCAATACGCAATAAGTTCCTAAATGTATAGGCCATGTGAATTTAAGATAACCGAGACTAGGCTAACTTAAAGACCAGTATTGTATTAACGCCAATACCTATATGTATAAAACACCAGTACTTAAGAAAATCGAACTATTGTAAACGTATATACACTGGCACGTATAATGTTCAATTGGCCAACAGGGCAATAACAATGGCATTAACGATGCACAAAAAACAGATTAAGAAACAATAGAATGATAATACAAAAGAATTATAATACAAAAGAATAATATATATATATATATATATAAAGAACAAAAAAAGAAAGGTGGATTGCATTTCTGGGTTCTTACTTTTGACCTTAAAAGTGCAGAACCACTTCAAGTAAATAAAATAACAGCCGCACTAGAAAATAAACAAAACTATATCACTTTGGAGATCACTCTATAATCACAGGAAGAAAATCGCTTCGCACTCGGAACAAATTCTTAATGCATGAATAATTACTGCTGATAATCAGATCAAGAGTGTTACTCCCTCTGGTTGTCTTCCTAACCTTCTACTGTAGAAAAAAATCATCCAATAAATTCACAAAAGCCTTGCTAGAGTGTGAGTGACCAACCCATTAGTTCTAGTCAATATCTGGGAAGTTAAAATTCCACATTATAAGACACACTGATCTACTGGCCCACTCCATTTCTCTGTATACTTGTTCGTTGTACTCAGAGTCATTAGATCTATAACAAACTCCTACCCTCATTTTTGCTTTCCCAGTGCTTATGTCATACCAAACTGACTCAACATTGCACTGTCTATCCAAGTCAAATGGATGCACTTGATTTAATGTGTTTCTTAACTAACAGCATAATTCCTCCTCCCTTCCTCTCCACCCTATCTAATTGTACTGTACACACTGTACTCCCCAAATTCCAATTCTGCATTCCCTATATCTGTTTGATATGACATCTCTGATATCTGCCTTTGATATTTTGACCAGTACTTCAAATTCATTAAATTTATTTACTAAACTCCTAGCATTGGTGTACAAGCATGTACAGTCTGTCTCTGACATATGTAAAAGATATAGTCTAGAACTTCTTACGTAAGTCGATTTTTACACAACTCAGGAATGACTAATAAAATATTGCTCCTATATCCCTGATATGTCAAAATAACAAAAACCACATATCCTCAGAAAAATGAAGAAAAATAGTTACATACCATAATAATTAAAAAATTTATCTGGCGACAGCAGTGAATTAACCAGAGTGGCACATAAAAAAGGAAACTAAAAGGAAGAAAAAACTCGTTAATTTACTGTAAAAACTGATATGTATATCGTACACTTTGTAGGCTTTATACGGGCTACTAAGGGAATCAAAACCAAAGTGTATATATTTAAGACGTTGATAGCCTAAATAAGTTTAAGGCTCGCTGGACAGGTATTTTGAACGAACAGAGGGGTGAAGTGGAAGTGGTTATTTTTTATTTATTTATTTTTTTTTTTTTTGGCTGATGCTGCATAAGCTTGCTTTCTTGCATCAAATGCCTCTACTAATGCTAATGCTAATTTGATTCATTGTGTGGTCTATACCACACAATGAATCAAAGTTTTATAGGTGTGATCAACTGAAGGTAACTTAAAATGAACCTGAAGCATTAATATGACATTAATCACAGGGTGTTGTAGGCTGAGTAGAGTTCAGGGAGGTAGCAAGTGATATGAACTCTGATCTTCATCTGTTTTGTAAGCTTTATTTTTTTCCTCATAAATTTCACGATAAGCAAAATCTTGAACTTTTCTTTCTATTTTGAAGAAACATTTGGTGCTTCCATTCATTCCATCAAACAGAGCTTTCTGAATTTTACAAAACACTCTACCATTTTTTTAAATTTGAACTGCTTCTTGGATTGCTCCATTCCTCAACAGGCTCGGCTCACCCTTGTTCCTTAACTATTTGCACATTCAACTGGACTAGGTCTTCTTTTTTAAATCTTCACCTTGTTCATCCACAAGCTCGTCTACATCTTCGTTCTCCAGGACCAGCTGGAACTTCTGGGCTAAGTTGATAATTTATTTGGTAACAGAAGACATCAGCTCATTTTTGTTGAAGCCTTTGTTGTTAAGCTCAGAATTTTTAGATTTTTTCTAACTTCCCTCATACAAATTGTGTCATATCATTCCAGGCTCTTGAAATGTTGAGTATTCCACTGAGGATGTTAAAGGTCTAGAAAGTAATTATCTGAAGAAATAGCTGATGGGACACAGTCCATGTTATGGGGGTTTCTCAGAAGTGCTTCAACGTAGTTCACCTGTCTCAAACACATTTTGTCGAATATTTTTTCAGAATTTTTAAAGCAAAAAATGAAATTTATTTACCTAGATTCTAGTTATGCAGCATATTAATATCCAACATAGTTTGTAGGGGAACAAAAATAAAAACTTATACTTATTGTTCCTTCATTCGACTTCACTATTAAAAATTAAAAAAAGTATCTTTACGATTTTACTAAAGGTACTTTTTTTTTTCATGGGGACTAACTGTATGCATGCACCTGTTCTTATTCTTAGCTACCCTAACACAACCCATGTATTTATTTGTTCCACGATAACTCCCAGCAGTCCGTGAAATTCCCAACACCTTGTTTTCCAGGTTGCTGCTCTTTCCAATAGAAGCAGTGCAAGAATCACTTTCACCTCTGCCAGCAGCTACTGTTAATTTCTTAGTCCACGTATCCTCCCAAGCTAGCAGTTTTCTGACCCACCTAACACTGCCTCGATAGCACCAGCAAATATTCTGTAGAAGCAATCTCTCCTGTTAACAAGCACAGACCAGGCTGAAAAAAATTTTACCCCATGAGCTTTGCACAATCTCTCCAGGGCCAAATTCATTGACAAGGCTCTTGTCATATACCCCTCCTTATTCTGTCTGGACAGAATTGCAGACATTTTCAAATATAACCCTAACTCGTGACTTTTTTCAACACTGACGTGTATTTGTTAAGTAAATCCACAGACTTCTCCCACACTTGTGTCATTAGTGCCAATGTGTACAACAATATCACCTTTTATGGTATTGATGACGTACAGCAGATACCTTAAAAGGTATCTGCTGTACGTCATCAATTTTTGTCCCTGGCAGACATAAGCCGGTCCTGTTCCAAGTGGCGGATTAAGGATAGTTGGGGCCCCTAGGAAAATTATATTTGAGGGCCCCCCAAAAAAGAATAAAAAATAAATAAAACTTAGGTGGCAAATAAATGAAATTTTGTACTTTTGAATTTTTTGCTTAAATTTTCTCTTAAATTAATCAAGATATTTATTATGTTTCCTGAAAACAATCTATTTTAGAACACTATAGGAAAATGTCTTGGCTTGGGGGCCCCTAGGCACATGCCTCATTGCCTTAATGGGTAATCCGCCACTGCCTGTTCCACCTATCCTTTTTGCACAACATATTCCCTGTTTCCCTGACAATTGAGTCACCGAAAACAATTACTTCCTGTGGGACAAGCATATTCTGCCTCGGGGATTGCCACTGTGTTACCTGATCATCAAGTGCATGATGGCGTCGACGTGGGCAGCTGAGAGCTTGATGGGATCCCCAATTTAAGTCTCTGAGGGCATTTACCCTGTTCTTCAAGCTCTCAGAAAGGCTCATAACACTGCTAAGCTGGTACCTGGCAATTTTTAAATAAAATTAGTTTTTGTGTACATGAAAGACAAAAAAACCTGTTAAAATTATTTTTCAAAGTCTGAGATACGAATGAACTCTATTTTTTAGGGTGGTTTCATGTGTGATGCAGGTGGCTTTCTTTCTTATGGTCCTTGTGGATACACGGCTTAATTTGCTCACTGGCTATGGACAAACAGAAAGCAGCTGACTAGTGTGACTTCTAAGTATGAGCCCATAATACTTCTCAATACTACTCAACTGCTGAACCGTAATCCCTCTAGCTCTTAATTCGTGCTTCCTATAGCAAAAATTTCTGAAATTGCCTAAAGGCCAGAAGTGTGAATATGCTGTGGCAGTAAATAGCAAGTCTGTTGCATGCACACTTTATTCTGCTGCATTATAATTTGGTGCTTTCACATCAACTTGGATGTGTTTTTCATTCTTCTGCTACTTTTTATATTATTGTTGTTTTTAAGAAGGAAAAAATATACATTTTATATATATTTTACCATGGACAACTGGGTAATAAGAACAAAATGGTTGAGGAGTGACGACAATAATGTTGCTACAGATACATCAGAAGCTGAAAGGGTAAAAAAAATGTATCATGTGAAAATTTGGTCACTAACATTATTTCAAGTGTAGTACAACCACCAATTTCTGGTAGAGAGCCATCATATTCAAAAATCAAAAAGACACAAACACCATACAAGGTCTAAAATCTTTCATGAAGAAACACTGCAGTTCCTTGTAAAGTTTTTAGAGCATTGTTGAAAGTTTCATATTTAATAGGAAAAAATCTGAAATCACATACTATTGCTGCATCCCTTGTTCTCCCTGCTGCAATAAATAATTTCACTTATGCATGGAGAAAAGTACAGCAATGATTTAAATACCATTCCTCTATCTAGAGACACAGTTATCACGAACAACATAAAATTCAATTTATTAAATCGATTTGGAGAAATTCCAATTTTTGTAATACAGTTAGATGAATTCACAGATATTTAAAACTTTGCTCAACTTATTGCATATGTCAAATACTGCTACGAGGGAGATATTTTGGAGAATTTTCTATTTTGTAAAGCTTTGGAAAGAAGAACGACGGGAGAGATTTTTGACGTTATAAATATTTTATTTCAAACAAATATTGTCTAAAGTGGAACAATTGTTTTGCAATTTGTACCGATGGTGCGGTTGCATTAACAGGATAAAATAAAGGTTTAAAATGCAAAGTAAAGGAAATTGCTCCAAATATAGTTTTGAATCATTGCATTATACAGTACATAGGGAAGCATTAGTAGCAAAGGGAATGCAAACTGATTTGCACCAAGTTTTGAAAGATGTGATCAATCAACTTTATTAAAAAGTAGAAGCTTAAATAGCAGACTTTTCACAATGCTTTGTAATGAAATGGGATGAAACACTTCTTTTATATACAAAATTGGGGTGGTTGTCCAGTGGTAAAGTGTTGCCACATCTTTTTCACCTGAAACATCATTTTGTTTTTATCTATCGGATAAAAATCAGAATCTTGCTCAATTGTTTAAAAATCAAAAATGGCTTGGAAAGTTGCTGAAAAACTTAATGATTTAAGTTTTTAATTAAATCAAATGATTTAACATTTGAAAAATTTAATGATCTAAATTTAAGTCTTCAAGGGCAGGGAACAAATATTTTAATACTCAACGATAAAACAGAAACTGAATTTGAGTGTAATAATACCGAAATGTTCCCATGCTTTTCTGATTTTGTTATAATATTGACATTTTACAATTTAGGGATATTCATTGCCACCTACCTAACAACACTAAGAATTTTTCCAAATGATTTAATGTATCTCCAGAAAAAAAGTTGTATTGGATTCATGATCCCTTTGCTTTTGATATTTCTTCATGTCACAAAATTATTTATTTGTTTGTTGAATTACCATTCAGCAAAAGGAAGATCGTATTGACCTGTTGTCTGACAAAGCATTATGTGCTCTTTTCAAGACTACTTGGATACATACACAAAGATATGATATGTGTATATCATATATCTTTGGTAATGGCTATCTTTGACATAATCTAGTTCTATTGCATGCAATTCTGCTGTTTGTAGCTATAGTGCACCAGCAACTCTTCTGTGTGTACATGCTAATTTATATGCGAGCATAGCATTCCAGGATGGAAGAACTGCCAGGTCATGGGTGGTGAACCCATGGTACACGTACAAATTTCTTGGGCACACAGAATTCAGAGTGCTTCGAAAAAATTTCGAACTTCGAAACAACATCACTCCAGGAATTCACCTGTGCACATCTGTTCTCTCTCTGCAAGGCACGTAGTGTCACTACACCATTCAGCAAATAGCTGTATTCATGCAGTCATTTGTTTGAAATCGGAGTGATAAGACATACTGATGAATCTGTGTGATTAAATGCCTTGAATATTGCTTTCCGAGGGGCACGCGAGGGTAGTCTTTTAAAAGATCTAGCCAATTTTGCCACACACCCTAAAAAGGTTCATCACCCTTGGCCTAGGTGATTTGGAAGTCCAAAGTTTTGTACAGATATTCCCATTATGGCTCAAGCACTGATTTCAATTTAAAAGTGTACTGGAAGGACAACTGCTTACATCATAGAGAGAGAGAGAGAGAGAGAGAGAGAGAGAGAGAGAGAGAGAGAGAGAGAGAGAGAGAGAGAGAGAGAGAGAGAGAGAGAGAGAGAGAGAATTTTCTTCAACATAAAGGTTTTGGACAGGTATTAAATGTACCAGTGGAAATGCAAATGGCATGATGGTGGATTAGATCTAATCAGCAAAGTGCATTATCTTTAGCAGAAGTATATGCCTTGGAGCCAGCCATAGTCAAGTTTAGAGCTGACATGAGCTTGCAGAGGCATAGAAGGCTATGTCAATCAGCATCCCATAAGGTTGAAAGGGTGCAAAGAATATTTAGCCCTTTGGTACACCTTGTCCTTAGCTGATGAAGGTGTTGTAGAAATGTCAGTTTTTTGTCAAAATTAAATTCCAGGAATTTGACTTCCACAACAACTAGAATGATGCTTTGTCAAGGCCAGGATTAAAACTGCATTTGTGACAGAAGTTAACACAAACATTCTGTTGTGAAAATCTGAACCCATAAGGCAATGTCCACAATGCAAGATGACTGATGGCATTTTGAAGTTTCCTTTCAATGATCCTCATGAATGACAAAATATAGTAAAATTATCAATGCAGAGGGCAATACTGTTTGAGGAAGTTGTTCTGTATAGAGTTAATTTTGATTGCAAAAAGCGTGATATTTAAAATGGATCCTCCTGGAAATCTCTCATTTTGGCAGAAGCTTAGTGAGAGTGTAGATCCTACATGATGAGTGTTGTTGTTGTTTAAGGGTTTTAAGACACAAGAGCATCAAAGGCCAAGATGTGTCTTTCCAGGTTTTTTTTTTTTTTTTTTTTTTTTTAAATGTAAATCGATTCTTCTTTTTCTTTTTTTTTGATTCGTTTGTCAAATCTGATTTACCAAATGAAATTAAATAGTTTGTCTACATTTGCGGAGTTATCTAATATCTGTCGAAGGGTAAGTGGATTCTGATTATTGCGCAAACTCTGGAAACAAAGGAATCTGGTATTTCTGAAGCAAGGGGAACTTGGCATTGAAAACAGAGAGGGGGGATTTTCATTAGCTAGTAGATGATAATGCGCAAGATGAGTGTGGACAATTCTTAGTCTGGCAAGCACTACTTCTTCACTGCAACTTTTTTAGATGCTTGAGCCCAGGTTTGTGGATTCGGTTTTATTTCCTGCAGTTTATTGTTGGTTTGATTTCTCCATGTCTGAGCCCATTCGTGTCAGTGTAGGAATCAGTGTAGGAACTATCAGTGTTTTGTTAGGTAGTTCTGACGCACTATCTGCTTTGTCATTGTCTTCTATTTCGGACTGTCCTAGGATCCAGCAAAGAGCTATTTCAGGGTTTTTTTTTTTTTTTTTTGGCAGAGGTTGATTAAAAAGCCTATTTCTTGTAGGATGGGATGACGAGAATGATGCCATACCCTGTATGGCTGAGAAAGCACCAAGCAAATCAGAATATATTAGGACAGAAAGTGATGATTGCTGACATATTTCACTTAATGTGAGCTGGATGGCATATAATTCTGCAGAAAGTATGGTGTACTTAAGTGGAAGGGATTTTGAAATTACATGCAAAGGGAATACAGCTGCTGCACCTATATATGAGTTTCCCAGTGTGTTCCAAATTACGAATGGCATGCAGCTGTTGAATGTTAAAGGATGGAACAGTGTTTTCTGACCACTGAGCAAAGTATGGATAAATATCTATCCCATGGAGTTAAAGGCATATTTGTCCTTTCTTTAATTTAAATTTATGCCTTCTCAGGTGATTATTCTGAGCAAGAGAAAGAATCCCATCAGCATTGAGCATGCTCAAACCATTCGAGGCTTTATACACCTAAATTCTTCTTCTCCTTCTTCTTTGGTCCTTAGCTGGCAGCTGGGGGAGGCGGTTGGCCACGCAACCAGTATGCTGCTGTAGGTGCCGCAGGGTTTCGGACTTGCTCTGTGATGTTCTTCCATACCTTACGATCCATGGCTTCAGTCCTGGCCTGGTTAAGGTCGAGACGTCGGCTCTTCAAGTCATCTTCCACTTGCTTGGCCCACGTTTTCCTAAGCGCGGTCCGTTGGATGCTCCATTGGGTGGGTCGTTGTCTCCAGAGGAGTGTGGATGGTATTCTGTTCGTGCCCAAACCATCTGAGCCTTCGCTTCTGGATTTGGTCGGCAATGGTTGGTTGCTGTTGGCATCTAGCGCGGATGGTATCATTAGTGATGCGGTCGCGAAGAGAGATGCCCAAGATCTGCCGCAGGCATCGCATTTGGAATACCTCAAGTTTGTTCAAATCTAACTTGAGACAAATCCATGTTTCCGATCCGTAAAGAAGAATGGGCAGGATCAAAGTCCGGAAGAGTCGGATTTTAGTCTTTGTGGAAATGTTGGTCCTCTTCCATAGACACCATTTGAGCGAGGCGAACGCAGTGGCCGCCTGTCCAATTCTGCTGTGGATTTCCATGGTGGATGCAACTTTCTTCTCCTGGACCAGCGACCCAAGGTATTTAAAGTCCTGCACTTGCTCGATCTGGACGCCTTCGAGATAGATGGTGGTTTGCGACCCATTTGTCAGGGCCTTTGTCTTACCAGCATTGATCTTCAAACCGTATGGCCGGGCAATGCGGGCAATGTCGTAGAGGATGTCCGTGGCTTCAGCGTCGTTACCGGCAAGGATAGCACTATCATCAGCAAACATCAGGTCAGTCACATAGTGATCCTTGTCATATTGACCTAAATTAGATCAC
The DNA here is from genome assembly GCF_048544385.1 of Mastigoproctus giganteus. Classification (NCBI taxonomy): domain Eukaryota; kingdom Metazoa; phylum Arthropoda; class Arachnida; order Uropygi; family Thelyphonidae; genus Mastigoproctus; species Mastigoproctus giganteus. The sequence goes on along the minus strand of NC_143587.1, from coordinate 154,367,913 downwards.
TTTACAGGTACCTAGTCTCCAGGCGCTGTAATTTGCAAAACTTAAGCCTTTCTTTGTAAATGCAACCCTTTGTTCCATTCACTAATTTTGTTGCCCTCCTCTTTACTTGTTCCAGCAGCTCTACATCCTTCTTAAAATGAGGCCTCCAGACCTGTATACAGTACTCATGGTGTGGCCTGACCATTGCCTTATACAACGGGATAATCACCTCCTTATCCCTGCTAGAAAAATTGCTGTATATCATTGACAAGACACCATGAGTTACTCTTGCAGACCGTCTACACTGCTCAGAAAACTTTGTGTGCCTGAACAATTATCCCCAGGTCGTTTTCATTCTCTACCACTTGTTGTACTACAATGTCAGTGAGTACAACACAGTTTATGCATTACTCTGGAGTTACTACTTCCCACAGGCAGTACCAGTGCTTTTTCTGTAAAAAAAATAGGTCCTGGTACTCATTTTTTGCTATCAGGAAAAATTGAAAATTAAAAGGACATGAAAAGTACAATACTTTAAAAAATTATTTCCTGATATTGTTCCTTCAGTAGTAATGTTTTTGGAATAAGAACAACAAATTAAGTGTATTAACACACAGTTTAATAAGCAGAAATTATTATTCAAGTATATAAAAAATAAGTGGAGTCTGCTGATGAGGCTAGTAGGGGCCAGACGTGTTCAAAGCCGCTAAGTGGATTTTTCTTATATATTGATTTGAAATCATTGTTTTTCTAAAACTTCTGATTTAAATTTAGCAGTATAGCATTATTTTGTGATTTTGTGATTAATTTGGTGTATTTATTCTTTACTCGGCCTTGCAATTGCATAAAAGTATCGGTAAGAGTATACACGTGTTACAAGTCGCAACTCCGCTGAAAGAGAAGTTTTTTTTTAGCCATATTTAGCCGCTTATTGAATATTTTTTACATCAAATTATTTTTTGTAAGTAGCTTATAGACCTAGTAAGGATCGTTAGTTTATTCTGAATTGAGACGGCAAGATTTGAAAGTTAATTAATACTTAAGTGTTCATAGATTACCATTCGTAACTTCCCGCCTTTGTCTTACGATCGTCATATATCGAACCTAGATATCGTTAGTTTATAGGTTATAATATTTTCAGTGATCGGTAAAATCTATTAAACTTCTTGAACTTCGTCGGCATTTAAATTGTACTTTTAACTAAATACATATACCGACTTAGATTACAAACGTAACATAATTAATTAAGTGTATTAACACTTAATTAATTAACTGATACAGAAGTTATATAAAGGGAACTCGGAGATAATTAATACTTGACATTAAAAAATATATATCCCGTTATAACTGTGTTGGGAGATAATTTAGGGTTATAAACTGAAATTGAAATTTTATTTAAATTAAAAGAAACATGACTCAGACCAGAGCAGCAAAACAAAAGGCTCAAGCTAATGGAAGTGCTGTGGCTCAGAGGAGAACTGAGGGGGGGGGGGCAGTTGCCTTCTGAATCACAGCCTTCTAAAATGCACAGCTTGCATGATGTTTGTGGAGCATTCAGGTACAGGACATGATATTGCCATGGGGGATGTCTTTGTGTGTGCACGATGCAAGGAGTGTATCGAAATCAGGCAACAACTCACAGTTCTTATGGGCCTATATGAGAGCTTGAAGGACAGGGTGGATGTCCTCGAAGGAACTAAATTGAGGAGCCCATCAAGCTCTCAGCTGCCACATCAACGCCAGAGCTTGCACTTGGTCGTCGCCCAACACAGCGGCAACCCCCAAGGCAGAATGCACTGGTCCCAAAGGAACTAGTAGTTGTTGGTGAATCTATTGTCAGGGAAACGGGGAACATGCTTTGTAAAAAGGATAGGTGGAACAGGACCAGGGTATGTCTGCCAGGGGCAAAGGTTGATGACGTTTTAGAGCAGATATCATCTTTTAATTTTAAGGGCACAAAAGGTGATATAGTTGTACACGTTGGCACTAATGATATTAAGAGTAGGAGACCAGCAGAATTACTTAACAAGTACAGGTCACTGTTGAAAAAAAGCCGTGAAGTATGGTTGAATTTGAAAGTGTCTGCAATTCTGCCCAGACACGATCGGAGGGAGTATATGATGAGAGCCCTGTCGATCAATTCGGCCCTGGAAAGATTGTGCAAGGCTCAAGGGGTAGAATTCTATTCAGCCTGGACTGGACTTGTTAACAGGAGAGATTGCTTCTACAGGGATGGGATACACTTAAATAGAAAGGGTGCAAGAATATTTGCTGATGCTATCGAGGCAGTGTTAGGTGGGTCGGAAAACTGCTAGCTTGGGGGGGGGAGACAAAGACGAATAGATTAACAGTAGCCACTGGCAGAGGTGAAAGTGATTCTTGCACTGCTTCTATTGAAATGAGCAGAAGGCTGAAAAACAAGATGCAGGATATTTCAGAGACTGCCAGGAATCACTGCGGTAGCTAAGAATAGAAATAGGTGCATGTATACTTGCGTGTACACCAATGCTAGGAGTTTAGTAAATAAATTTGATGAATTTGAGGTATTGCTCAAAACATCAAAGGCAGATATTGTTGGGATATCAGAGACGTGGTGTCACACGGATATAAGGAATGCAGAACTAGAATTTGGGGAGTACAACGTCTACAGAAAGGATAGACTGGATAGGAAGGGAGGAGGGGTTATGCTATTAGTTAAGAAATACATAAAATCTAAGGAAGTGAAGCCAGTGGACATCGCTGGACAGTGCAGTGTTGAGTCAGTTTGGTGTGACATAAGCATTGGGAGATCAAAATTGAGGGTAGGCGTGTGCTATAGGCCTAATGACTCTGATGAGTATAATAAGATACTGTACAGGGAAATAGAATGGGCCAGTAAATCGGAGAGTCTTATAATGGGAGATTTTAATTTCCCAGATATTGACTGGAATTTGGGGGCTGGTCACTCACACACTAGCAAGGCTTTTGTGGATTTATTGGATGATTGTTTTCTAAATCAGCATGTTCAGGAGGCAACTAGAGGGAAGAATACTCTTGATTTGATTATCAGCAGTGATTCTTCATGCATTAAGAATCTGCAGATAAATGAACCACTAGGTGGCAGTGATCACAGTGTGCTGAAGTGGGATTTACTCAAAGAGGTAACTACCATTAGGGGTAAAGGGAAGGATTATTGCTTTCGTAAAGGCACTATGATGGACTGAGACAGTATTTAAATTCTATACAGTGGGACCAACTGATGATGTTACCAACAGCAAATGCAAAATGGGAAGCATTCAAAGAACTTATCTTGGAAGCTACTAGGCTATACATACCAACTAAGAAATATTGTTCAAGGTTTAGGCCTAAATGGATGTCAGATGAACTGATGAGGCATATGGCAGAGAAGAAACATGCATGGGATACATACAAATTAACACATGACACAGAAGCCTATGATAGATACAAGTTGATCTGTAACCAAGTTACAAAGGAGGTTAGACAGGCGAAGGCAGATTACGAGAAATCTTTGGCAAGGGATGTAAAGAAAAACAGCAAAGAATTCTTTACTTATGTAAACTCTAGAAGGAAGGGGATGAATCAGATTGGTCCACTTGATATCGATGGGTCAGCCGTTGATGATCCTGCTCAGGTAGCTAACAAACTAAATGAATATTTTGCATCGACATTCACACATGAGTTATTTAGCAAGGGGAAACCCAGAGGTGTATTCAACTCCAGCAGTAAGCCAGAGAATCTTGTAATAACTGAGAGTAAAGTGGAGGAGAAATTGTTGAAGATAAACACAAGAAAGGCACCCGGGGTGGATGGGATCTATCCAGTTATATTAAAGGAGGCAGCAAAGGAAGTAAGCAAATCCTTAGCCAGAATTATGATAGCTTCCTTGGACTCAGGGGAGGTACCCACAGACTGGAGATGTGCAAATGTCACCCCAATTCACAAAGGAGGATCAAAGGCTGACACAAGTAATTATAGACCTGTGAGTTTAACTTCTGTTCCAGGAAAATTAATGGAGGCACTAGTTAAAGAAGAACTGCAGGATCATTTAGACAAGACTTCAGTTATAGCTCAGACACAGCATGGTTTTGTTAAGGGGAAGTCTTGCCTGACCAACTTGATTGGATACTATGATGCAGTCACAAAAGAACTGGATGCAGGGAATAACTTTGATATTATATACTTGGATCTTAGAAAGGCTTTTGATACTGTTGCACATGGAAGACTGCTGCACAAATTGGAGCAGTGTGACATTGGAGGCAAATTGCTGCTATGGATAAAGGGGTGGTGAGGGGGAGAAGACAAAGTGGTAATCAATGGACACTGCTCATCGTGGACTAATGTTATTAGTGGAGTCCCTCAGGGCTCAGCGTTGGGTCCATTATTGTTTTCTGTATTTATAAATGATATTGATGATGGTATATCAAGTTTAATGTTCAAGTTTGCAGATGATACAAAGGTTGGCAGGGTTGTCAAGGACACTACTGACATTATGCTGCTGCTGCAACAGGATCTGGAAAGGTTGAGCAGATGGGCTGAGAGGTGGCAAATGAAGTTTAACATTACATTTGTCAAAGTACTACACATGGGAAACAGCAACCCCAGAGCAACGTATCAACTCTGTGGTACTACACTGACAGTGGTAGAGAATGAAAGGGACTTGGGGGTGGTTGTGCAGGCAGATATGAAGTTCTCTGAGCAGTGCAGATGGGCTGCAAGAGTAGCTCATGGAGTATTGTCAATGATATACAGGAATTTTTCCAGCAGGGATAAGGAGGTGATTATTCCATTGTATAAGGCAATGGTCAGGCCACACCTAGAGTACTGTATACAGGTCTGGAGGCCTCATTTCAAGAAGGATGTAGAGCTGCTGGAACGAGTACAGAGAAGGGCAACAAGATTAGTGAATGGAACAAAGGGGTGCGCTTACGAAGAAAGGCTTAAGTTTTGCAAATTACAGTGTCTGGAGACTAGGCACCAGCGAGGTGATCTGATAGAGGTGTATAAAGCCTTGAATGGTTTAAGCATACTCAATGCTGATGGGATTCTTCCTCTAGCTCAGAAAAATCACCTGAGAGGGCATAAATTCAAATTGAGGAAAGACAGATGTAGGATAGCCTAAATAAGTTTAAGGCTCAGCTGGACAGGTATTTTGAACGAACAGAGGGGTGAAGTGGAAGTGGGTTTTTTTTTTTTTTTTTTTGGCTGATGCTGCATAAGCTTGCTTTCTTGCATCAAATGCCTCTACTAATGCTAATATTGTCACTAGTTCTTAAATTTGAATTTTTTCTTTTCTTTTCTTTTTTTTGAAACTGTTCAAAATGTCTGTGTCATTCGTATATTCAGGTACTGTGACCAAACCGAGATAAGGGAAAATTTGCAATAAAATATGGATACACTTCTGCGAAACAACAGATGATTATTTGTCGGGGTAAAAGAAAATCAGTCCTTCCTAATTCTCGAACAGTGCGCTTACAATTGATTCACAGCAGTCTCCACCCTATGGCCAGTGAGGAGGTGCTGTTCCAACACAAACCACAGATGCTCGATGGGATTGATATCTGGGGAATTTGGAGGCCAGGGCAATACCTGGAAGTCTTCCTCATGTTCTGCAAACCAGTCTCGAACAATCTGGGGAGTGTGGCATTGCGCATTATCCTGCTGCAGCCAGAGGGGGAAGATAATTGCCATGAAAGGATGTACCTGATCAGCAATGTTTAGGTAGGTAGTAGACATCAGAGTGCCCGGCACATGGATGGCTGGGCTCAGGGTATCCCAGCAGAACATCGCCCAAAGCATGACACCCCCGCCACTGGCTTGTTTTCATCCCAGCGTGCATCCAGGCACCATCACTTCCCCTGGTGAACGATGCACATGTACCCAGCCGACCTTCTTCCAATCACTCAAGGTCCAGATTTGATTTTTGTGTGCCCAATGTAGGCACTGTGGCTGGTGAACTGTGGTTAGCATGGGTACTCAGAGTGGCCTGCGGCTATGCAGCCCCATTTTCAGCAGGGTTCGATGTACTGTGTGTGTGTGTTGTGATACATCACTCCCTTCACCAGCATTCCAATTACTGGCAAGTTTCGCCACAGTCACCCTTCTGTTGCCACGTACCATCTGGGAGAAACTTCGCTCACCTCAAGCATCGATGAGCTGTGGTCGTCCAACACCTTTCCAGCGGTTTGTGGGTTTCCCTTCCTCCGACCACTTTCGGTAGTTACTAACCACGGCTGACCATGAGCATCACACCAGCTGTGCCATTTTGGATATGCTCTGACCCAGTCTTCTGGCCATTACAATTTTGCCTTTGTCAAACTCACTTAAGTCTGCTGCCTTTCCCATCTGAAGAACAAGAGTAACACTGATTAACGGAGCTCAGTATTAAGTGTTTTTTATAGCTTGTCCCGACTCGCAACAGAGTTCACCTGCAGTTGCTTCGATTTGCATGACGACTTGCTGGTCATAATGTTTTGGCTCATGTGGGGGATTAGTGGCCTCAAGCAGATAAAGATGTGTCAGGTGCGTGTGGTCTATCCGTAATCGGGCTAATATGACTTCATGTCGGTTCTCCCATATGCTAGAGCTCCAAGGTTTTAGATCTTTTTTTACACCAAGTAGCTTATTGTTGCCTTGGCTCTGCCAGATGTGTTGCCATTGTTTAAGACATCACTTCCTTATAATTTACTTGTAGTCAGATGCAGGTGTAGTAAATGATTGGTCTATAGGATCAGTAGCAGTTTTGGCAGCTAGGTTGGCCTGTTCAGTTCCAGGTATTCCAGAGTGAACAGGGATCCAACAAAAGAGAACTTGTTGCTTCTTCTGGTTTAACTTAGGGTATTCTAGATCTGTATGAGTAAGGGGTTATTATGATTTTTATTCTGCTGTATAGCTTGGATGGCACTAATGGAGTATGTGTATATAACACTGTGAATTATGGCTGTTGAGAGCATGCAATTTAAGGCTATGTGGATAGAACAGAGTTCTGCAGTATAGCTGCTACATTCGGTGAGGAGCTTCTCGAATAGGGAAATGGTGCTGCTGCACCAACGTGATTGTCAGTTTTAGACCAATTTGTGTAGAATGGTGTGTGTGTGTGTGTATACTGGGCATGCTGGATTCTCAGTGTGGCATATATTTGTAGTATGCTCTGTTGGGACATGGCGTGTTTTCCCCAGGCTGTGAACAAAAGGTCACACAGCAGTATATGATACATCCAAGGTGAGATTCTATGAGAGGCAGTAGGCTGTATCTTACTAAGGTCAATTTGCCAGTCAGTCTGTGGTGCACAAAGACTTATACCAGTTGATGGGTTTATAGATGGGTAAGCTCTATAAAGGTTTTCCCATTTAGAAGAGAAAAGTCCATTCCGAGTAGGGTGATTTGGATGCCCTTTGAGTTTTGCTGCATAATTTAACAAAAGCATTTGTCTGCATAGTTGCAAGGGTATTTCATGCACTTCAGCATATAGGCTCTGAATCGGTGATGTGTGGTATGCCCCAGTGCAAGTTGTTGTTGTTGTTATTTGGTTTTTAGGAGCATTAGCAACTAAGGCCATATTGCTCCAGGATATGCGGTGGTCATTCCCTGACCTTTCCACATCCTCCGTATTTGGTGGTGACGGGCTCGAACCCCGGTCTAATCAAGAAGCATGTTCTACGCACTGCTGCTCCTTCCCACCTGGCTAAGGAGGTGCCTCCCAGTGCAAGACGCAGAGCACTGTGGTGTACAGGATCAAGCCAACGTAAGGTGGTTGGCCTGGCATAGACTATAGAATCATAGTCCAGACATAACCATATTAATGCATGGCACAGATGTATTAGTGTCTAATGGTCAGCTCCCCATGTTGTGCCAGATAGAACTCTTAAGATGTTAAGATTTTTAAAACAGGAAATCCGGAGCGATTTTATATGTTCAAGGAAGGTGAGTTTTTTGTCAAATATCACACCAAGAAAGTGGACACTGGAGACAACTGGTATGACTTGATTTGCTAATTGAAGTTCTGGATGTAAGTTACGCTTCCTACAGAAGTGTATTCCAATCATTTTTTGGTGTGAGAGACGAAAGCCATTGTTTTGGGACCATTTGGCTATTTTGTTGATGGTACATTGCAGCTGTCTTTCTATCATTCGCATGTTAGGCAAATGGCAGGCGATACTGAAGTCATCAGCATACAGGGTAATAGATATTGTTTGTGGTAGGTCATGCATTATTGAATTCATTATTATATTAAAGAGTGGCACTCAGCTGACGCTTGTGGTACTCCTACTTCCTGAATAAATTTTGAGGATAATTGATTGTGAACTCTGACTTGAAATGAGCGGTTGTGTAGGAACTTTCTGATAAACTGTGGTCGGTATCTGCATAATCCCAGATCGTATAGATTTTACATTATACCATATCTCCAAGCAGTGTCAAAGGCTTTTTCAATGTCAAAGAAGACTATGACAAGGTGTTCTTTCCATATGAAGGCATCACAGATGTTGACAGTGAGCATGAGATAGTTGACGCATGGGTGTTTTGTGTACGTACACTGTATTCTGGCTCATATTGTTTGGGTTATTGTCGTTTTTATAATTGTGGAAGCGAAACGCCTCCATGCTACCCTATTGCTGGTCTGCCTAATTTGTTTTGCCTTTGCCTGTTTAAAGCAGATCACGTTTTCTGTTGTTGGGAACTTTCTGAAGATGTTCCATGCTCTATTCTTTCCTTTTTTTAGCAGCACTGCATTCTTCATTCCACCACACTTTAGAGCGGGATGATATTTTGGTGGATTGTTTTGGAATTGCTTTGTCTGCTGGCTGCAGTATTTGTTGGACCTGTTTTTCATCTAGTGTAGCTAGCTGCTTTTACATGCTCTATTCAGCTTTCGAAAAGTTACAGTTGGCAATTTGTTAGGAAAGGTGGGGAACATTTGTTTCAATGCAGCATATCACAGGGTAGTGATCACTGCCCAGTGGATTGCTATGAATAGTCCATCCAAATAGAGAGTATACGGTTGCTGATCATAAAGAGACATTGATAGCTGAGGTAGACCCTGTAGGAAGATACATATAAGTGTGTGCTCCTTTATTGAGAGGTTTTTTTTTTTTTTTTTAAGGAGCATTAGCAACTAAGGCCATATTGCTCTGGGGATATGCGGTGTTCATTCCCTGACCTTTCCGCATCCTCCATATTTGGTGGCTTACGGGCTAGAACCCTGGTCTAATCAAGAAGCATGTGCTACGCACTGCTGCTCCTGCCCACCTGGCTATGGAGGCGCCTTTATTGAAAATTATCAGATTGTGTTGATCAAGTAATTTTTCAATGGTTTGTCCATGCTTATCCAGGTTATGATTTTCCCATAGCGGATGGTGACTGTTGAGGTCTCCAAGGATACAGTACGGTTTGGAAAGCTGTACCACTAGTCCTTTTAAGTCGGCAAGGCTTATATTTTGATTAGGTGGCAAGTATAATGAGACTATGGTAAAATCTAAGTTAATGTTGACCCGTGCATCAACTGCTTCAAGGTTTGTTTTTAATGGGATTGGTTTTGAGGATATCTGGGAGTTGATGAACAGCCCTACCCCTCCATTTGCTAGATTTTGCGGATTGTGTGCAACACAATCTTGCCGATGTATTATGTATTTCCGAAGGGAAACAATTATATTTGGTATCAGATTGGTTTCCTGTAAACAGAAGGCAATAGGATCAATATTGTGAAAGATCTCGGATGTCAGCCAAATTACTACGCTAGCCTCTACAGTTTCATTGTAAGAAAGTAAGCATTATTTGTGTTTACAAGAACCCTTGATTTGTTTTCGAGGTACAGAAGGTTTCCATCGCTCAAATTTATCTTTCCCCTTCTTTGGGAAATAAGGTTTCCTTGTAACAATCTCCTCATCAGTGAACAGTTCTAAAACCTGTTCATCTTAGTTTGGATTATCTTCTGAATCCACGTAGTCTGTTTGGTTTGAGTCATGAGTGGTAGATACTGTAGTATTCTGCTGTTGAATGGCATCTGGCTGTATTGTGATTGGCAAATTTATAGCTTTGCTTTGTTTGCTTTTTGTTTGTTGTGTTGGTACTGGGGACAATACTGACCTTGCCCATTCAGCTAGTGATTTGTTTGGCGGTATAGTTACCTCTGTTTGGGTAGCAGTTGATGTGCGCTTTTTGATTATTTGGCTTTAAGTTGGCTTGTTAGTATTCGGAACGGGTAAAGATTTTTTAGCCTCTTGGTAGGTTAGTTATGTTTTTTTCACGTTTCCAAAGGGGACACTCCTTTGAATATGCCAGATAAGCTTCTTTACAGTTAGGACAGTTTGGTGTTGTGGTTGTGCAGTCTGTACTAGTGTGTGCAGTGGAGCTACAATTGGCACAGGCAGCTGCTCCTTTGCAGCCTGTCTGTGAGTGCCCAAACTTTTGGCACTTATAGCAGTAATGGATTTGGGATGTAGGGTTTGACACGGCAGTTAAGGTAACCTGCTTTTATCATTGTTGGTAGTTTCGTATTGTCAAAAATGAGGATTATGTTCCGAGTAGGAACTAATACATCGTCCTTCTTTGTTAAAATCCGCTTTACATTGATCACACCCTCATCTTGCAATTCTTGTACAAGTTCTTCATCTGAAAAATTGATAAGGTTCCATTCGGTGATGACACCTCTTGACGTGTTCAGGGAAACATGCGGTGAAACTGTGACAGAGGTTCCACTGAAAATTTTTAGTTTCTGTAGTTGCTCAGACTGTTGAACAGTGAAAACTTCAACCAGTAGATCTCCTGATCTTCAACGACGAACAATTTGAGAATATCCGTTGTGCTTTCTAGGAATTTCTGCACTAGAAACGGAGATAGTTTTTCAATCGGCTGTTCTTCAGTAGAACGTATAATTAGAAAAGTTGGAGTTCGGATTTTGTCTACGTTAGTGTTTTGCCGTTTTGTGTGACAGAACCAGAATCCTCTTGTTGTCACGTCACGGTTTCTTCTATGTACCCAGTGATTTTCTGGGTTTTGCACACTGCTTGCTCCATTTCGCCCTGGAAGGGAGACCTTTCTCCCTCCAGGTTACCAGCTCCACCACGTGGAGTCAGGAGCAGTGCCACCTTTGTGACCAAGCGGTAGTGGGTTAGTAATAATATGCAAATAAAAGTGAAAAAAGAAAGGTTACTTCTCCTGATCAAGTAAGGTGATTTCTTTACTGAAGATTATTTTGCTGATTGTTAGTGTAATGCTAAATAAAGACGATGATTTTCTTTATTCAATAGAGAGTGCTAATTACTGGCAAAGACACTTGGATCACAAAACACTTGGCACCTGGGGCTGCTCTGCCATATGCCTCATTAGTTTATCTGACATCCATTTAGGCCTAAACCTCAAACAATATTTCTTAGTTGGTATGAAAAGCCTAGTAGCTTCCAAGATTAATTCTTTGAATGCGTCCCATTTTGAAATTGCTGTTGGTAACATTATCAGACCTTCGTAGTCACCTTTATGAAAGCAAAACCCTTTCCTTTACCCCTGATGGTAGTTACCTCTTTTAGTAAATCCCACTTCAGCACACCGTGATCACTGCCACCTAGTGGTTCCTTTAGCTGCAAATTCTTAATGCATGAAGAATCATTATTGATAATTAGATCAAGAGTATTACACCCTCTAGTTGCCCCTCAGAACATGCTGCAGTAGAAAACAATCATACAATAAATTCACAAAAGGTTTGGTAGTGTGTGTGTGTGTGTGTGTGTGACAAACACACAAATTGATGTTAATATCAATTCATGTGTTTGAATTTGTTCACTGCACGTTTCCTTGAACACGTCAAGAGGTGTCATCACCGAATGGGACCTCATCCATTTGTCAGATGAAGAACTTAAAGAATTGCAAGATGAAGGTGTGATCAATGTTTGTCTGTTTGTTATTTGGTTTTTAGGAGCATTAGCAACTAAGGCCATATTCCTCCGGGATATGCGGTGGTCATTCCCTGACCTTTCCGCATCCTCCATGTGATCAATGTAAAGCGGATTCTAACAAAGAAGGACGATGTATTAGTTCCTACTCAGAACATAATTGATAAATCAAGGGATAGCAAGGAGAGACAGGATAGGAATGGAGGAGTGGTTATGCTGTTAATTAAGAAAAACAAAATCAAAAGAAGCGCATCCAGTTGATATAGCATTACTATTAGATGCAAGAAAGCAATCTTATGCAGCATCAGCCAAAAAAAAAAAAAAAAAACTTCCACTTCACCCCTCCGTTCGTTCGAAATACCTGTCCAGCTGAGCTATAAATTTATTTAGGCTATCAACTTCCACAACAAGGGATGGAAGTCTGTTCCACCAACCAAATACCCGCTGGCTAAAGGCAAATTTCTGCACATCTATCCTACATCTGTCTTTCCTCAATTTGAATTTATGCCCTCTCAGGTGATTATTCTCAGCAAGAGGAAGAAGCCAATCAGAATAGAGCATACTCAAACCATTCAAAGCTTTATACACCTCTATCAGATCACCTCGCTGGTGCCTAGTCTCCAGACACTGTAATTTGCAAAACTTAAGCCTTTCTTCGTAAGAGCAACCCTTTGTTCCATTCACTAATCTTGTTACCCTTCTCTGTATTCGTTCCAGCAGCTCTACACCCTTCTTGAAATGAGGCCTCCAGACCTGTATACAGTACTCAAGGTGTGGCCTAACTATTGCCTTATACAATGGAATAATCATCTCCTTATCCCTGCTAAAAGAATTCCTATATATCATTGACAAGACAAGATGAGCTATTCTTGCAGTCCGTCTGCACTGCTCAGAGAACCTCATATCTGCCTGCACAATTACCCCCAGGTCCTTTTCATTCTCTACTACTGTAGTATCACAGAGTTGATACGTTGCTCTGGGGTTGCTGTTTTCCAAATGTAGTACTTTACATTTGTCAATGTTAAACCTCATTTGCCACCTCTCAGCCCATCTGCTCAACCTTTCCAGATCCTGTTGCAGCAGCATAGCGTCAGTAGTGTCCTTGACAACCCTGCCAATCTTTGTATCGTCTGCAAACTTGGACATTAAGCTTCATATACCATCATCAATATTATTTATAAATACAGAAAACAATAATGGATCCAACACTGAACCCTGAGGGACTCCACTAATAACATTAGTCCACGATGAGCAGTGTCCATTGATTACCACTCTCTTCTCCCACTCAACCATCCCTTTATCCATAGCAACAATTTGCCTCAAATGCCACACTGCTCCAATTTGTGCAGCAGTCTTCCATGTGCAGCAGTATAAAAGGCCTTTCTAAGATCCAAATATATGATATCAAAATTATTCTTTGCATCCAGTTCCTTTGTGACTACATCATAGTATCCAATGAAACTGGTGAGACAAGACTTCCCATTAACAAACCCATGCTGTGTCCGAGCTATAACTGAAGTCTTGTTTAGATGATCCTGCAGTACTTCTTTAACCAGTGCCTCCATTAATTTTCCAGTAACAGAAGTTAAACTCGCAGGTTTATAATTACTTGTGTCAGCCTTTGATTCCCCTTTGTGAATTGGGGTCACATTTGCATATCTCCAGTCTTTGACTCCCCTGAATCCAAGGAAGCTCTCATAATTATGGCTAAGGGTTTGCTTACTTCCTTTGCTGCCTCCTTTAATATAACTGGATAGATCCCATCCACCTCAGGTGCCTTTCTTCAACAGGTTTTATCTTCAACAATTTCTCCGCCACTTTACTCTCAGTTATTACAAGATTCTCTAGCTTACTGCCAGACTTGAATACACCTTTGGCATTCCCCTTGCTGAATAATTCATATGTGAATGTTGATGCAAAATATTCATTTAGTTTGTTAGCTACATGAACAGGATCATCAACAGTTGAACCATCGATATCAAGTGGACCAATCTGGTTCATCCCCTTCCTTCTAGAGTTTACATAAGTAAAGAACTCTTTGTTGTTTTTCTCTGCATCCTTCGCCAAAGATTTCTCATAATCTGCCTTTGCCTGCCTTATCTCCTTTGTGACTTGGTTACCGACCAGCTTATATCTATGATAGGCTTCTATGTCACACTTCTATGTCACGTGTTAATTTATATGTATCCCATGCATTTTTCTTCTCTGCCATGTGTCTCATTAGTTCATCTGACATCCATTTATGCCTAAACCCTGAACAATATTTCTTAGTTGGTATGTGAAGCCTAGTAGCTTCAGAGGTAAGTTCTTTGAATGCTTCCCATTTTGAACTTGCTATTGGTAACATCATCTGTTGGTCCCACTGTATAGAATTTAAATACTGTCTCAGACCATCGTAGTCGCCTTTACGAAAGCAATAACCCTTCCCATTACCCCTGATGGTAGTTACCTCTTTTAATAAATCCCACTTCAGCACACTGTGATCACTGCCACCTAGTGGTTCCTTTATCTGCAGATTCTTAATGCATTAAGAATCACTACTGATAATCAAATCAAGAGTATTACTCCCTCTAGTTGCCTCCAGAACATGCTGATGTAGAAAACAATCATCCAATAAATCCAAAAAAGCCTTGCTAGTGTGAGTTGGTCACTCAAATTCCAGTCAATATCTGGGAAATTAAAATCCCCCATGATACGACTCTCTGATTTACTGGCCCACTATTTCCCTGTACAGTTTCTCATTATACACATCAAAGTCATTAGGCTCATAGCACACACCTACTCTCAATTTTGATCTCCCAATGTTTATGTCACACCAAACTAACTCGACACTGCACTGTCCAGCGATGTCGACTGGCTTCACTTCACTTATGTGTTTCTCAACTAATAGCTTAACTTCTCCTCCCTTCCTATCCTATTTATCTTTTCTGTAGAAGTTGTACTCCCCAAATTCCAGTTCTGCATTCCTTAAATCTCTGTGACACCATGTCTCTGATATCCCAACAATATCTGCCTTTGATGCTTTGAGCAATACCTCAAATTCATCAAATTTATTTACCTAACTCCTAGCATTTGGTGTACATGGAAGTATACATGCACCTGTTCCTATTCTTAGCTATCCTAACACAACCCATGTGTTTACTTGTACCGCAATGACTGCCAGCAGTCTGAAATATTCTGCATCTTGTTTTCCAGGCTTCTGCTCATTCCAATAGAAGCAGTGCAAGAATCACTTTCACCTCTGCCAGTGGCTACTGTTAATCTATTAGTCCTTGTATCCCCCAAGCTAGCAGTTTTCTGATCCACCTAACACTGCCTTGATAGCATCAGCATATAGATGGATAGTGCAGTGGTGAGTCAGTTTGGTGTGACGTAAGCACTGCGAAAGCAAAAATAAGAGTAGGAGTGTGTTATAGCCCTAATGACTTGAATGAGTACAATAAACAATTGTACAGAGAAATCAGAATGTCTTATAATGGGATTTTAACTTCCCAGATATTGACGAACCTGTGCTTGGTCACTCGCACACTAGTAAGACTTTTGTGGATATATTGGATGATTGTTTTCTGCAGCAGCATGTTCGAGAGGCAGCCAGAGAGGGTAAATAACCTTGATCTGGTTATCAGCAGTGATCATTCGTGTATTAAGAATTTGCAAATAAAGGAACCACTAGGTAGCACTGATCACAGTGTACTGATGTGGGATTTACTTAAAGATATAATTACCATCAGTGGTAAAGGAAAGGGTTTTTGCTTCCATATAGGTGACTACAGTGGTCTCAGACAGTTTTTAAATTCTGTACATTGGGATCAACTGATGAGGTTACCAATGTTGAATTTTAAATGGGGAGCCCTCAGGGACTTAATTTTGAAGGCAACTAAGCTTCTTATTCAAACTAAGAAACTGTTCAAGATTTAGTCCTAAATGGTTGTCAAGTGAACTAATGAGACTCATGGCAGAGAAGAAAAATGCATGGGATGCATATAAATTATCAGACGCCACAGAAGCCTATTGCAGATATAAGCTAGTCTGTAATTAAATCACAAAGGAGGTTAGGCAGGTGAAGGCAGATTACGAGAAATCTTTGGCAAAGGATGCTAAGAAAAACAGCAAGAATTTCTTTACCTAGTGATTAATAATTTTGTAATAACTGACAGCAAAGTAGAGGAGAAATTTTTAAAGTTAAACATAAGAAAGGCACCTGGGGTGGATGGGATCTATCCAGTTATAGTAAAGGAGGTAAGCAAACCCTTAGCCATAATTATGAGAGCATCCTTGGACTCAGGGGAGGTCCCCATGGACTGGAGATGTGCAAATATAACCCCAATTCACAAAGGTGGATCGAAGGGTGACACGAGTAATTACAGACCAGATAGTTTAACTTCTGTACCGGGTAAAATAACGGAGTCACTGTTTAAAGATGTATTGCAGGCCCATCTAGAAAAGACTGCAACAATAATTCAGACACAGCATGGGTTTGTTAAGGGAAAGTCTTGTCTGACAAATTTGATTGGATATTATGATGTGGTTACAAAAGGAACTGGATGCAAAAAATAATTTTGACATCATATACTTGGATTTCAGGAAAGCTTTTAACACTGTTGCACATAGAAAACTACTGTACAAATTGGAGCAGAATGGTATTAAGGGTAAGTTACTACAATGGATAAAAGGATAACAGAGTGGGATTAAGCAGAGGGTGGTAATCAATGGGCGCTGCTCTTCATGGGCTAATGTTATTAGTGGAGTCCCACAGGGTTTGGTGTTGGGTCATTTGTTTTGTATGTTTATCAATGATATTGATGAAGATATATCAGGCTTAGTGTCGAAGTTTGCAGATGATACAAAGGTTGGCAGGGTTGTTAATGACAGTAATGGCAGTGTGCTACTGAACAGGATCTAGAAAATTTGGGAAGATGGGCTGAGAAGTGGCAACTGAAGTTTAACATTGACAAATGCAAAGTAATGCCTATGGGTTAAAGTAACCCCAGAGGAACGTACCAACTGTGTGGTACTACACTTAAGTTGGTAGAAAATGAAAGACCTGGAAATAATTGTGCAGTCAGATATGAAGTTTTCTGAGCAATGCAGACAGGCTGCCCGAGCAGGTCATGGGGTTTTGTCAACGATATACAGGAATTATACTTGTGTATAAGGCAATGGTCAGGCCACACCTTGAGTACTACATACAGGTCTGGAAGCCTCATTTTAGGAAGGATGTTGAGTTGCTCAAGTGTGTACAGAGAAGGGCAACAAGATTAGTGAGGCGAACGAAGGGATCCTCTTATCAAGAGAGGCTTAAGTTCTGAAAATTGCAGCAGCTGGAGACTGTGCACCTGCGAGGTGACCTGATTGAGGTGTATAATGGCTTGAATGGGTTGAGCACGCTGAATTCTGATGGGATTCTTCCACTTGTTCAGATTACGAACCTAAGGAGGTATAAATTCGAAATGAGGAAAGACAGATGTAGAATACATATGTGGAAATTTGGTTTTAGCCAGATGGTTGGTTAATTGCTGGAACAAACTTCCACCTGTTGCTGTGTAAGTTGGTAGGTTAAACAAATTTAAGGAGGAACTGAAGAAACATTTAGACTGAATTGCTGTGTGAATTTTTTTTTTTTTTTTTGGCTGATGCTGCATCAGCTCACACGCTTGCTTTCTTGGAGCACACACCACTATTACTACTATATCTGGGAAATTAAAATCCCCCATTATAAAGCACTGTGATTTACTGGCTCACTCTTTCTCTGTACAGTTGCTTATAAAACTGGTCAGAGTCATTAGGCCTATAACACACTCCTACTCTCAATTTTGATTTCTCAGTGCTTATGTCACACCAATCTAACTCGACACTGCGCTGTCCAACCATGTCGATTGGCAGTATATTCGTATATCATGTTCCTTACATCATGCACACAAAAAGGCATTTCCCCTTGGCACATTTCCTTGGATTTTGTGTGTTTCTCAACTAACAGCATAATCCCTCCTAACTTCCTATCCTGTCTATCCTTCCTGTACAAATTGTACTCCCAAAATTCCTTTCTGCATTCCTTATATCTGTGTGACACCACATTTCTGATATCCTAACAATATCTGCCTTTGATGCTTTGACCAACACCTCAAATTCATCAAATTTATTTACCAAACTAGCATTGGTGTACACGCAAGTATACATGCACCTGTTTCTCCTCTTAGTTATCCTAACACAGCCCATGTATTTACTTCTTCCGCAATGACTCCCAACAGTCTCTGAAATCTCCTGCATTTTGTTTTCCAGACTGCTGCTCATTTCAATAGAAGCAGTAGTGCAAGAATCACTTTCACCTCTGCCAGCGGCTACTGATAACCTATTATTCCATGTATCCCCCCAAGCTTGCAGTTTTCCAAACCCACCTAACACTGCCTTGATAGCATCAGCAAATATTCTTGCACCCTTTCTATTTAGGTGTATTCCATCCCTGTAGAAGCCGTCTCTCCTGTTAACAAGCACAGACCAGGCTGAAAAAAATTCTACCCCTTGAGCCTTACACAGTCTCTCCAGAGCGGAATTAATCGACAAGGCTCTCATCATATACTCCTTCCTATCGTGTCTGGGCAGAATTGCAGACACTTTCAAATTCAACCCTAACTCATGGCTTTTTTCAATATTAAGCTGTACTTGTTATGTAATTCTGCCAGTCTCCTACTCTTAATATCATTAGTGCCAACGTGTACAACAATATCACCTTTTGTGCGCTTAAAAGATGATATCTGCTCTAAAATGTCATTAACCTTTGCCCCTGGCAGACATAACCTGCTCCTATTCCACCTATCCTTTATGCACAATATGTTTCCTGTTTCCCTGACAATAGAGTCACCGAAACTATTAGTTTCGGTGGGACCAGCGCATTCTGTCTTGGGAGTTGCCGTGATGTTCAAGTGCAAACTCTGGCATTGATGTGGGCAGCTGAAAGCTTGATGGACCCCTCAATTTAAATCCTTCGAGGACATCCACCCTGCCCTTCTAGCTCTTATATAGGCCCATAACAACACTGAGTTGGCGCCTGATTTTCCCACACTCCTTACATCGTGCACACACAAAGACATTCCCCTTGGCAATATCATGTCCCATTCCTGATTATTCCACAAACATCAAACAAGCAGTACATTTCAAAAGGCTGTTTCAGAGGTCAATCACCCCCTCAGTTCTCCCGAGTCACAGCACTCCCATTAGCTTGCCTTTTGGTTTGATGTTCTGGTCTGAGTTATGATTTCGATTCAATTTCAAATAAAATTTCAATACAAAATTACAACCCTAAACTTATATCCCAATGCAGTTATAACACTATATATATATTTCAGTATCGAGTTTTATCCCCGAGTTATGTTATATGACTTCTGTATCTCGTATCGATAAAATCTAAGTCGTTATATGTATTTAGTTAAAAAATACAATTTAATCGACAATGAAGTTTAATAAGATTAATAAATTTTACTGATTAATTGATAATACTATAGTATACTAAATTAACAGATTTCTAATACAGTTTTGCTATCTAGTTTTATGTTAAACCTTATGCTATCTAGTTCGGGATATACATTATATCGTATAACAATGGCGGCAAGTTACGAATGGTAAATCTGCGGACACTAAGTATTACTTTAATTTCAAAATTGCACTATATAAATTCAAAATAAACCAAGGAGCTTGACTAGGTCTATAAGCTACTTTTAGAAAATTATTTAATATAACAATTAAGTCAATAAAATGCCTATATAATAATTCAAAACTTAGTGTTTGCTGGAGTTGCAAAAACTTGTCCAACACATAGATTGGATACCCTTACTGGTGTGCTTCCATGTACATTATCTGAACCGGCGAGGTTCTGTAGGCACCTAGTGAGGTGATCCAATCCATGTCTTGCACACTCACTACTGAGGAGAATCAATGTAATGATATCTACTTTAACAATTCTTTGATAATGAAAAAAATAACATTAGCAAAGGCACATGATACAAGAAAGCAAGCTTATACAGGGTGTCTCAAAAATATTTAAATGCCATCAAATTTACACGTTTCTGTTGATAACAAGAAATGCAAATAAATAAATACCACAGTAGAAACAGACAAAAAATGATACATTCTGATGATTCATTTTATGAACTAAAATGTAATATTTTATATATAAAGTCAAACTATAATTAAAGAAAATTAAAACATACCTACATATCCAGGTGTTCCACAAGCAGTAGCCATGATGCCAGAATCTTCCATTTTGGAAAGTCCAAAATCACTAATCATAATTTTTGATTCTTCATCTGGACTATAGTATAGCAGATTTTCTGGCTAAAATACATTCAGACAAAAAAGGGAGGAATATAAGAATGTGAAAACAAATTTATTAGAGTGAAATGCATTTCTTATTTAAAATTAAACCAAGAATGAAATTTTATTGTTGTTGATACATAAGGACCGAAAAAAAGAAAAGGAAATAACACATTTTTTCAAATTGTACTCGGAGGGAAAAAAAAAAAAAAAATTTGCACGAGAATTCCTCGACTTTGGACTTATTGCAAACCCTGATATTTCGAGTATCACTTGTTATCTCATGTATTATATGTAATTGTGGTGACCTATTAGTTTAACTCTTTCACAAGCGAGTGAAAATAGGTAAACCACCAGTAGAGAATTTTATGATAGGGTACAGCTCTGTAAAGTGAGTTTCTCCATGAAATTTTGAAAAATTTAAAACTTTGTACATAAAGACTGTATAAAAATATCATATTATTTAACAAAATTGTATAGAATGACCCCCAAAAATTCTTCAAGCTAAATGCACGTATGTTATTTGGTTTTTAGGAGCATTAGTAACTAAGGCCATATTGCTCCGGGAATATGCGGTGGTCATTCCCTGACCTTTCCGCATCCTCCGTATTTGGTGGTGACGGGATTGAACCCCGGTCTAATCAAGAAGCGTGTGTTACGCACTGCTGCTCCTTCCCACCTGGCTACGGAGGCGCCAAGCAAGCATTAGCATTAGTAGAGGCATTTGATGCAAGAAAGCAAGCTTATGCAGCATCAGCCAAAAAAAAAAAAAGAAAACCCACTTCCACTTCACCCCTCTGTTTGTTCAAAATACCTGTCCAGCTGAGCCTTAAACTTATTTAGGCTATCAACCTCCACGACAAGGGATGGAAGTCGGTTCCACCAACCAACCACCCGCTGGCTAAAGGCAAATTTCCGCACGTCTATCCTACATCTGTCTTTCCTCAATTTGAATTTATGCCCTCTCAGGTGATTATTCTGAGCTAGAGGAAGAATCCCATCAGCATTGAGCAAGCTAAAGGCAATCATAATTACTTGTCTATGTTTCGTAGTTTCATTTCCACTTTCAAGGATGAACAGTGTTGTTTCTGCAGCATTAAGCTGTTGTATCTCCATTGTTGAAGTATTAAGATTAACAATGTGGAGATAACAATATTTTCAGTCTTGAAAAGGGAATTCAAAAGTCTGAAATAAAGATAACTGAGCTTGAAACGCTGTTTGAAGAATCTGCTTGATGATTCTATACAATTATAAACTAAATAAAATAATATTAATTACAGTTGAACGCAAAATAACTGCTTGTTAATACATTTGAAAATTATTAGAAAGTGAATGGGAAAAAAAAAAAAAAAAGGATAAAAATGATAAAATTTAAACAAAATTAACACATTAATGTAAACAAAGAATTAAGATATTTAAAAAGGCTAAGTTTATATGTGAAGTGTATTACTGCTAAAATTCAAATTTGAATAAAAGCAGTCAATTAATGCCACCATTGTGTTGTATCGATAAGAATATTCAAATATTGCTGCCATTGTTATAATATTGATATAGGTGATACTTGGAGGTTTCTACATAGTTTTGCAGCAGTGTAATCAGAATCAGAAGAAGCTTATAAACTATAATTATTAGCAATACAATGTTTTAATAACTTGACTGTATCATGTAGTATGTATGACATTAATACTAGTAGAGCTTTTGTATCAGTGATTTGCTGCAAATATAGCATCACATAACTAGCGTAGTGCATAGTAATGGAACTGTAGGGTTTGGGTTTAATTGTGGTATAAGCAGCTAATAGGTTTCAATCATGCAGGTTGGTATATATTTTTTTGTTTTAGCTAAGAAACAATTTCTAGTAAGGCGATAGGCTATAACTAATTTAAAACTCTACAACATAACAATATGGCGTAGTACATATAATGGAAACTTGATAGTGTGATATATATATTGCATTTATCTTTCAGGTATCTTTCAGTTCACTGTTTTATTCAAGTTAAACTGAATTTAAATGGAAATCAATCTCTCAGACTAAAGCAGCAAAGCAACTGGCTTAAAACAGTGCGAGTGCTATGGCTCAGGTGAGAATTGAAGGGAGGTGGTTCTAGTATGAATCAGGGCCTTTGCACAAGCAGCACAAAAGGTGCTGCTTGTGTGAAGTTTGAGGACCTTTCTGGAACAGGACATAACACAGCCAAGAGAGAAATGTCTTGGCTGTATTTAATGGTTGAATGCACTCTCCTGCCTCAAAATTTCGGGGTATGTGCCATCAACTCCAGAAGCCTTAACCGACTCCAGGCCCAAAGTTTTTCTTAATAAATAATATTCTGGATTTCAATATCATTAATTTCATACTTCCCGGCATCACTCACACACACACACACACACACACACACAGTTTCTCCTCACTATGAAGGGCCTCTCAACTATAAACATTAATGTAAATACCTGTTCAATTCATCTGAAATGTCCATGGGTGATCTATGACATTTTGAAGGACCTGATTTCATTGTTCTTCTCTTCTTTGGCTTCCCATATGTCAATGCAATATGGAATGATGAGTTTCATTACGTTATACAGTATATACAATGTATTTAAGAAAGATAGCAAAGACTGAAGGGATTATGCTTATCAAAAGTAGCCCGAGTGTGACAAAAGCTTTCGCAGATTCAGAAATTATCTGTTAGTACAGAACACGGATGAGGAACCTTTTTAAATTGGAAGGCCATATTTTTTTTAACCAAGATACTATTAGGCTGCATGCTGAGAATTAAATATATATATATATATATATATATATATAAAAAAAAACTATTTTTGTAGGCATGTATACAATTTTAATTACAACCTGTTGTATGAGGAATTTGAACAAAAAAAATAAGCAAGACATTTGTGTAACAAAGATGATAAAACTAAAAATGGACAAACCTCAACAAACCATTTAATGGCTTTGTGACTGCTTAATGACAGATAGCAGTCTGATATTTGGTTCCAACATGGTTAAGCGTAGTTTAATTGGTCCTCCAAGTGAATATCCATCATCTGAGATCTCAAGCTTGTTTTAATTTGTGATATATATATGAAAATATTGATTCACAACAGTAAGTTATGCCAAAGCAAGATAGCATGCTGACGTAGATGTGGGTATTCAACAGCATTTTTCCATATTTGAAGAGGATCTTTCTTACCGTCAAATAGAGACTTCAGAATATTATCTTCTGAGAGCTTAATTAATTCCATCTGTAAGTCATCAGGTGCTTTGGAGACATCAATCGGGTGTGGTTGAAAAGCTAGTTTCAGCGTGAGATCATGTTTCTCAAAATCAGCAAACCATTCATTGTATTCTTATTCCATAGAGTCTAGAACAGCTGTGTATTTTTTCATGTCACATTTCCTTAATGATTTTTTGTCTGTATCCTGTTCATTAATTACTTTTGCCAGTTCAGTGCTCAGCTGAAATTTCTGATTGGGTAAGCAAGGTTTTGAAAAAGGTCAGCATTTTTCTGAAATGCATGTATTTAAGCAACGTATCATATACAGATTTGGTTTTACCTTGCAAAAAATATTCAGATCATTTTGCTTTGACAGTATATCATACAAAAATGCAATATCTCTGCAGAATTTCACTTTTGACAATTCACACTGTTGATTCACTTCCTCCAAAAAGTTTGTGATTTGTTTTAGCTGAGATAAGTTTGACAAGTATTTGTCATTGGGCCAATTAGCACACTTTAAAATGATATGGCAGATCCATGTTGAATGTTTCATCATCAAGCTGAAGCATGTTGCTAAATTGCCGATTTATATGCTCGAATGAAGTTTACAATACCTATAACTTTATTTAAATGTGTCACTTAAAACAGTAGATTTGGCACACAGACTGCTAATGAAGAATACAGTGAAAGGAAATCAAATTAATTAGAGCAACAAAGCAACAAATTAATTAAAGCAACAAATCCTTCATGGTTTCCTCTCATGTACAGTGCACCATCTGTGCATACTTACTAAATTATATAAATTACTCAGAGGAGATCCCCATGGACTGGAGATATGCAAATGTAACCCCAATTCACAAAGGGTAAAACAATTCCAGGATTCTTTCCTGGCTTGCCTTTGTATAAATCGTGCTTTTGCCCTTAGCTTCTTATAATTAATGAGGTTGGTTGTGGTTGGACATTGCCGAAATAGATTCCAGGCTTTAATTTTTGCTTTCTTTGCTTTTGTGCATTCCTGATTCCACCAGTAATTATAATGCCACCAGTAATATAATAATTAGAATAGAATAGAATCTTTAATTGCAGCAATGATAGACATACAATTAGTCCCTTCACGGCATGGTGGTGCCAGGGGTTAACAAAACATATTTACAAAAGAGATACACATGAGAAAAAAAGATAAATCAGATTATTAACAAAGCACAGTTTTACATTTTCAGTTCGACGAGGATATCCTTCCTGTATTTTTTATTATTGACCACTTCTTGGAGGTCCCTGTCGATGGCTTGCAGTGAGGGCAGCATTTGCTTTGGCAGGAATCTGTCGGTTAGTACTAACCGGTTACGGTTTGCTAGCAGCTGTGCTGAAGACCGGAGATAAGGGGGAGGAATGCGCCAAGAGCAGTGATCCCAGAAGTTTGGCTCTGTAATTTTACCAGTGGCCATCTTGATGGTGAACAGCAGCCTTCTTTCTCCGATGTAGGACCGGAGCCTGCGTAGGTGAAGAGCTTCTGCTAACTGCGTTGATCTGAGAGCTGGGGGAAGGTGGAGTTTGCTGTTGGCCCATTTTAGAAGCCAGAATTTGGCAGAGAATATTCTTTTAACGTTGGATTCGGCGGCCGATGCCCATATCTCTGAAGCATACAGTATTGTCGGGTAAAGGATTGATACAATGTATCTTTTTACCAGTTGTGGGTCGGTGGTGTGGAGCAGCTGTTGTTTGGTGACCCAGCGTAGTGAATTCAGCCTCGACTGTATGAGGTTTATGTGATCGTTGAAAGATAGTTTGGAGTCGAAGACGACCCCCAGATCTTTGTGTGTTTGAACGCTTGGAACTGAGGAGCCGTTAAGCACAGGCTCCAACGTTGTTGGGCTGTCCTTTAGAGAATAAGTTATTTGTGCCGATTTTAGGGGGTTGATTTGGAGGTTGAAGGTATTGAGGTAGTCAGCCATGTCCTGCAGTTTGCTAGTGATTTGCTGAGTGATTTCGGCTGCCGAGTTGGATGGCGATATTCTAGTAAGGAGCTTGACATCGTCAGCATATGTGATCCAATTGCACTTATTGGTCACAAATGGCATCATGATTGCTGAGAAGAGAATACCAGACAGGACCCCCCCTTGAGGGGAGTCCTGTCTGGTATTCTCTTCTCAGCAATTATGGCACATAACCGGCAGTTATGTGCCATAATCGTCACATAACCGGCAGTTATGTGACGCGTGAAGGTCTTTGTTCCGATCTTTAGAACAAGGGTCCTCTTCGATAGGAGAGATTCTAGGAACCAGAGAACATCGCCGCGAAAATTGAAGTAGTTTTCTAAGAGACGTAGGAGATGAGGTATATAGATGGCATCAAATGCGGAATAGATGTCAAGATATATAACTGACAATTCCTGTCTTTTATAATATTACTATTATAATAAGATTATAATTCCTGATGCCACCAGTAATTATTGTGACCAGGGGGATTTGATAATGGTATTGTGTCCTTGGCCACTTTTAGAAGGTGTGATGTGATGTAATCTGTTACATTATCAATATTCTGGAGCTGGATTTTTTTCCTCAACAAAAGAGATTGATGATTGAAATTTTGCCCAGTTTGTCCGAACAAATTTCCATTTCCTACTGGGTTTGTTTGAAGGAGTCTTTGATATTAAAAAACTGCATAAGATTGGAAAGTGGTCACTGCCCATAGAATCGTTTGAAACATACCACTCTATGCTTGCGACCAGTACTGGAGAACAAATTGAGAGTTCTATTGCTGAGATGTGTCCAGTTGGAAGTTGTATGTGAGTGTGTACTTGTTGTTGTTGTTATTTGGTTTTTAGGAGCATTAGCAACTAAGGCCATATTGCTCCGGGGATATGCGGTGGTCATTCCCTGACCTTTCTGCATCTCCCGTATTTGGTGGTCACAGGCTCGAACCCCCGTCTAATCAAGAAGTGTGTGCTATGCACTGCTGCTCCTACCTACCTGGCTACAGAGGCGCCATGAGCGTGTGCACCAGTATTGAATATGGTAAGGTTTTGTAACTCTAGAAAGTGTGTGTGTGTGGTATGGTTGTTTATTGGCGCATTAGCTGCTATGGCTATAGTGCGCCTATTCGTAGTTATATCAGAAAATAATAAAGAACGTAACAATTCAAATTCATTTCAGTTCTGAGAGCTATTCATAAAAGATTATACACTCTAATTTGTTTCAGAAAGCAGAAAAGTTCCTTAATATTTGCCTCCTCTCCTATGATATGATGTAGTGTCAGCGGTTCTTGAAGATTAGCCAGATTTTGAAGTGTTGAAGTACGATGTGGTTGATAGTGTGGACAGTCAATCAAAATATGTTTGACTGTTAGATGTTCAGAGCAGTGTGAACACTGTGGAGGATCATTGCCGGTAAGTAAATGGAGGTGAGTCAGATGGGTATGCCCTATTCTTATCCGTGCGAGTACCACTTCTTCTCGCCGAACTGTCTGAGTGCATGAGTGCCATAATTTTGGGTCCTGTTTCAATTGAAAAAGTTTGTTATTTGTTTCTTTATGCCATAGCGCTGTCCACTGTGCATGGTATGCTGTTTGAATTATGATATTATAATCAGATGCTGGAATGAAGGCAGAGGTTACATCTAAGGTTGATGGATTTTTAGCAGATATATCAGCTAGTTCATTTCCTTTTATGCCTGAATGTGCCGGAATCCAGCAAAACTTCACTAGTTGTTGACGGTTGTCAATTTGCAATAGTAAACTCCTGATTTTAATTAAAATATGGTGATTCTGTTGAGAGGGATTCTGCATTGCTCTAATTGAGCTGAGAGAGTCAGTGTAAACTATATATTTTTCAGATGGATGTAGAGTCAAATTTTCTAGGGCTAATTGTATTGCATACAGTTCTGCTGAAAAGTTGGTATACTCAGGTGGAAGAGAAGCTGATATGATAGCAGAGGGAAACACTGCTGCTGCGCCAACAGTTGAAAGAGATTTGGAACCATCCGTATATACCGGCAAGAAGTCAGCACAGCTTCGAAGATGGCTAGCATGGAGTTGTTGCACATTCAGTGTCGGTAGGCGATTCTTTCCCCATTGTAGAAAATAAGTATCACAAGTTAGTTGAGGAAACGATGTCCACGGAGGATGACAGTAATTCTCTATCTGTTGCCTATTGTGGAGAGGAACATTCCAGTTCTGTGATATTTCAAGAAGCCGTAGGCCAGCTGGTCGGATTTTACCTGGTTTATTTCTATAGAGATTAATTAGTGGTTGATTAAAAAGGTAGGGCTGAATAGGATGCAAAGAGCAAGTCTGTATTTTGGCTGCATATTTAAGTAACAGCATTTTTCTGCGGAGATGCAGAGGGGGCTCATGAGCTTCAATGTATAGACTATGAGTTGGAGATGTCCTATATGCACCAATTGCAATCCGCAGTGCATTATGTTGAATAGGATCTAGCCAGCGTAGTACACTCTTTCGGGCAGAATCATAAACTGGAGCACCATAATCTAAACAGGATCTGATCAATGCTCTATATAAGAGCAGCAAAGTTGTACGGTCTGCTCCCCAAGAATGGGCAGATAAAGCTCTTAGCATGTTGATCTTTTTGAGACAGGTAGTACGTAACAATTTAACATGCTCAAAGAAATTCAGCTTACTGTCCAGGATTACTCCCAAGAATCTGATATTGCTGGCAATCGGAATGGTGGTATTTGATATCCGAAGTTCAGGATCCGTATGCAGTTTGCGTTGATTGCAAAAGTGGATCGCAACTGTTTTTTGTTGGGAAAGACGATATCCATTGCACTCAGCCCACTTTTGTACTTTATTGAGAGATATCTGCAATTGCCTTTCAATAGATCTCATATTCTGTGAATGGCAAGAAAGAGAGAGATCGTCAGCGTAAAGGTACGCCTTTACAGTATTTGGAAGTTCTTTTGTGATAGAATCAATTCTGAGGGCAAAGAGGGTCGCACTTAAAACTGACCCTTGTGGTACTCCATCTTCTTGCAAGAATGTAGTAGAAAGGGAATTTTGATATCGCACCTGGAAAGATCTGCTCTTGAGGAAGTTCTTAATAAATATAGGCAGGTTGCCACGGAGACCATGGTTATGGAGGTCACGGAGAATTCCATAACGCCAGGTGGTATCGAATGCCTTCTCTATATCTATGGAGACCATAACTAGGTGTTCGTTTTTAACAAAGGCATTGCGAATTTCGGATTCAGCCTTGATCATCAGATCAAAGGAGGACCTGTTTTGGCGAAAGCCATGCTGACTATTACTTAGTAGATGTTCGCTTTCAATGATCCAAGCGAGTCGACTGTGGATCATTTTTTCAAGAATTTTACTGAGGCAACTGGACAGAGATATTGGTCTGTAACTATTAGGATTGGAGGGGTCTTTTCCAGGTTTCAAGAAGGCCAAAACTGTAGCATGGTGCCAAGAAGTGGGATAAACATTTCCCAGGAAGATTCGGTTAAAAAAGGCTAGCAGCATTTGTAAGTTTTCCTCATCAAGGTGCTGTAACATAACATAATATATCCCATCTGGCCCAGCGGCACTGTTGCGCGTTGTTCTGATGGCTTGCATAAGTTCACATTTTTGGAGTGGCTGGTTATATGGAAGTAGCAGTGAAGTTCGAAAGTTGATGTGTCTCTGTTCTGCGGTGTTCTTAGTTTTCTGAAATTCCGGAGAGTAGGTGGAAGCAGCTGAGACGTCAGCAAAAGTTTTGCCTAAGGCATTTGCTATATCCAGAGGAGCAGAAACGTTTAGACCATTGCAGGAGAGAATTGGAGAAGGTACAGTTGGAAACTTCCCGGAAAGCTGCCTAATTTTCTTCCATATTAATCGTGGGTTCGTGGTTCTATTGATAGTGGATGCAAACCGAGTCCAAGAATCTTTCTTGGCTTGTCTTTGAATGAGACGAGCTTTTGCCTTTAGTTTCTTGTATTGAATAAGATTAACTGTAGTTGGAGTTCGCCGAAATAAATTCCATGCTTTATTTTGTTCTTTCTTCGCTTTTGTGCATTCCTCATTCCACCAACAGTTGAAATGGCGTCGAGTCTTTGAATTTGATATTGGAATTGAGCTTTTAGCTGCAAATAAAAGGCAGGAAGTGATATAGTCGGTAACTTCATCTATGGGATGTAGTTGTATAATTTTTTTATCCAATGTGATTGCTGATTGAAATTTGTCCCAATTAGCTTTAGAAAATTTCCATTTCCTGCAGGGTTCGTCTAATGGTGGTTGTGCAGTCATCAGATTACAAACAATTGGAAAATGATCGCTGCCCATGGGATTATCCAGAGCGGACCATTGCATGACTGAAAACAGTATTGGGGAGCAAATCGATAGGTCAATGGCAGAAGTCTGTCCATTAGGTAACTGTATATGGGTGTGCGAACCACTGTTAAGAAGAGTGAGGTTTTCTTTATCCAGTAAAGTTTCGATCAGTCGGCCGCGTCGGTCTAATTTAGTTGATCCCCATAAAGGGTGGTGGCCATTGAAATCCCCTAGCAGGCAGATAGGGGAGGGGAGCTGTAATAAAAGTTCTTTAAGATCATTATAAGAGTAAGTATTATTTGGTGGGAGATAAACTGAGACTAGAGTTAAAGCAGTCTGACTAATCAGACGCACAGCGACAGCTTCGATTTGGGTTTGGAGAGTGATTTGCCTAGCTGG
Organism: Mastigoproctus giganteus; assembly: GCF_048544385.1. Taxonomy (NCBI): domain Eukaryota; kingdom Metazoa; phylum Arthropoda; class Arachnida; order Uropygi; family Thelyphonidae; genus Mastigoproctus; species Mastigoproctus giganteus. The sequence goes on along the minus strand of NC_143587.1, from coordinate 154,337,870 downwards.
AATCCTTGTGTTAATTAAGATAGCTACGCCACCTCGAGCAGAATTGGATGTATTCCGATCTAGTCGATAGATTGAGTAGTTTTTTATGGAAATGGAAATTTGAGGAGTTAAATAGGTTTCTTGCAGGCAGAAACCAACTGGAGAGTAGCGGTTAATTAAGTAATGAATGTCGTCAATGTTGCCACGAAAGCCTCTGCAATTCCATTGCAAGATGTTAGGCATTACTTGAATTTAGAAGAAGAAGCTGTACCTGACGTGGATGTCTTATGGCGTTCTGGCTTTGGTTTGTCTCTTTTTGGAAATGTAGGGCGACCTGTGTCCATATCTTCTTCTTCTGCAAATATTTCCAGAACCGGATCTTCCTGTTTGGGAGAATACTCTGAATGCATCGATGTGTCCTGAATAACCTTTTTTGTAGATGAATTAAGATTATTTGAAGTAGTAGCAATCACTGGTGGAGGAGGAGATTTTGCTGGAATTTTAAGAGGCGTATTACTGGCTTGGTCTGAGTGCTTCAGGGTATTGGACTCTTGCTGAGAGAGGACAGCTCGAGCCCAGTCGGAGATTGATATGTTATGTGGAATGGTAACATCAGTTTGCGTGGCTATTGTCTGATATTTTTTTGCGATACTGGCATAGGTACGGTTATGTATAATGGGTGCAACTAATTTTCTTGCTTCCTGATAACTAACTTTATTTTCGACTTTATATTGCATAATTTTTTTCTCTGTTTTCCATCTCTCACATGTCTTAGAGTAGGCCGGATGGTTGCCTTTGCAGTTGGGACAGATCATTTCTTTCACTGAACAATCACTTTGAATGTGATCAGAGGATCCACAGTTGGGACAAACTGGGTTGCTTCTGCATGTCGTTTGAGAGTGGCCATACTTTTGGCATTTATAACATCTCAACGGATTTGGTATAAAAGGACGAGTGCGGCAAAGAAGATATCCTGCTTTTATTGATGAGGGCAGATTTGGACTGTTAAAGGTGAGAATTATATTTCTGGTAGGTATCAGTATATTGTCTCTTTTGACCATAATTCTCTTTACAGCGATGACATTTTGTTCCTTAAGTTCTTCTTTAATTTCTTCCTCCGTCACATTCATCAGGTCCCAACTAGATATTACACCCTTTGATGTATTTAGGGTTGCATGTGGAGTTACGTTAACTGGAATACCAGCAAAAGTTGTCATTTTTAGTAGTTTTTCAGAATGCCTGTGGTTTAGAGTTTCAACAAGTAAGTCCCCTGATTGCAGTCTCTTAACCGTCTTGGGAGACCCTGCAATACTTTCCAGATGTTTTTGGATTAGAAAAGGGGATAGCTTACTGAGAGGCTGTTCTGATAGTGAGTGCATTATTAAAAATGCTGGTAAGTCTGTCACCGAGGGATTTGTTTTCAACCTCTTTGCTTGTGACGAGTCATGTTTATTTTCGGTATCTGGTCGACAGCTTGTCGACTCTATAGTTGGAAACATATTTTTTTCCATGTTGGCTCCTCTTAGCCCCTGGCAGATGGACTTTTCTGCCAAGGTTACCGGCCCCGCCACGGGGAGGCAGGAGCAGTGCCTGGTGTGACCAAGCGAAGTTAGTAGTGATTAGTCTATTAATATGAAAAAAGAAAGGTTACTTTCCTTTCTTGCTCTCGATCAGTACTTTTGAAAAAAGAGCTGCTATTAAATAAAAGGATTTATTAAGGAGAAGAACGTAAAATAGAACTAGAATTCACCTTTTGAGAATCGCAGTGAAAGCACAGAGAAATCGCTTAGTCACAATCGCTTGGCACCCGGGGCCAACTCTAGAAAGGTTACCAGAGAGTTCACTATGAGTGCTACTCCTCCACAAGCTAAATTAGATGAGTTTCTGTACATATTGCAATTATCATTAACCTGTTTACTGCAACAGGTTTATATTCAGATAGGAGATCGTAAAAGTCATCAAAGTTAGCACGGAGCCCATGATATTTCCACTGAATAACTATATCCATTGTTTGCTTTTAACTGGTGTTTGCTTATGCCAGTCTATTTTTCCTTTTTCCTTCTTTGAGAAGACTGATCTGCTTGTGTCAATGTAACCTTCTGGATGAATTTCAAGAAATGTGTCACCTTCATCCACTTTTTCATCGGTGTCCATGGTATCAGATGTGAATGTGTGTGTATCTCAGTTCTTTCAGAGCTCTTAGTTTGCACTTTCGGTTGCTGATTGGGATTCTTATCTGGAGGTATTGTTCCCGGTGTATTTACTTCTTGAGTTGCATATTTGGAGTTCGCCCAACTAGATATAGAGATATTTGGTGGAACAGAGCAATCAGTCTGAGTTGATATTGAGCATAAGTGTTGAGTAACTGAGGCATACGTAGATGATTTAGTAGGAACTGCAAAGTGTTTCTTTGCCTCTTAATATGACACTTTGTTCTCTATCTTATATTTCTAAATGTTCTCTCTTTTCCATTGGATACAGTCCTTAGAGAAGGCAGAATTATTACTGTGGCAATTAGGACAGTTTTGGATTTCATTATTACGGTTCGTATGTGTGCGTGTTCTTTTGAGCCATAAGCGACTACACCTCTGCACACAGTTTGAGAATGACAGAATTTTTGGCATTTAAAGCACAGGACTGGATTGGGAATGTGCGGTCGAACATGGCATCTGAGGTATCCAGCTTTTACAGCTGTGGGGAGATTTGGTTACTTGAATGTCAATATGATTGTTTGAGTAGGGACAGGCTCTCCATCTTTTTTGATGACAATTCTTTTTGCATGGACTACATTTTGGCTGCTTAATTCACAGACAAGTTCATCCTCTGATACATTTAGGAGATCCCATTCTGATATTACCCCTTTAGAGCAGTTCAAGATGGCATGTGGGGTAACCTTTGTGGGAATTCCATCAAAGGTAGATATTTTCAAGTCTTTCAAGCATGTCTGTGCTCACTCATCTCCACTAATAAGTCTCCAGATCTTAGTCGCTGAACCATTTTTGGAGGGCCAGCCACATTTTCAAGGCATTTCTGCATCAAAATTGGGGAGAGCTTACTCAATGGTTGGTCTGTGGAGGAATGTAATATTAAAAAGAGAAGAGCAGAGCAGAAAACTCTGTAACTTCTTTTTTTTTTTGTCTCTTGGCAATGGATGTATTCAATTTATCATGGTCGTCATGTCTATTTGAATCTGGATCAAGAGATCCATAGTTGGACTGCTTTGTGTTGTCCATATTGCTCCTTTTAGCCCCAGGAGAGCGGATTTCTTCTCCAAAGTTTCCAGCCCCGCCACATGGAGGCAGGAGCGGTTCCACCAGTGACCAAACGATAAGGTTGTTAGTGTTAGTAGGCTAGTCTTATATACAAAAAGAAAGGTGGCTTTCCTTTCTGTTGAGTAAGCCAACTTCTTTACTTTAGAAGAACAAAATTATATAACTTCGGAAATTAGAAAATAACGCTCAACTACAATCAATTGCTCTTTTAAGAAAATTGCTATAGTCACTCGCTTGGCACTTGGGGCCAGTTGCAATTAAGAGCTGCCGAATTTTCACTCACTACTGATACATACACCAAAATGCAGAAACAGACTAGAGCGTACCATCACCGCGAAATGCAGACGCAACAGAAAGCCCCCCAATCAAGCAAAATTGTCATGCATGCAGTTATACAAACAATTAACATTAACACAATACATTTAATCATGCTCTTAAAATAAGCACTCAAATTAAGCACTATAAATTCATAACTTATACAGAGTTAATATAACACCTAAAGGTCACCAGTATACAATGCACAATTCCATTTAATAGTATTCTTCAACTTTTTTTTTTAAGCCCTGGATTATATCTTGATCAAAGCCAAAAAAATGTCATATTAGGTGACAGATACTCAACACCAATTGCATGTAGTCCAGTTACTTGGCAATGAGGAACCTATTATCCACAAACAGCAAAATTTTTCAACTCCCCACAAATCTTTTGATCTAAGTCTCTGATCCATTATCCATAGTTTTTGTTGACATCTACGCCTTTTGGTTTGCTTGATACATAGTTGGTAATGTCTTCAAATCTTTAAAGCACTACAGCTTATGGGTTTTCTCAATGATTATGAGAGAAAGCTTCTCTGGGGGTCAGACATGTTTGTGTTTGTTACTAGGAGAATGGCAATTCATTGTTTAGTCTTTTCTGCTAATATATTTTCACATTTAAATGCAAGTGTTTTATCAAATAGCAACTTAAAAAAAAAAAAAAGTTTTGTTTCATTAGTATACAAATTTTTTTCTGGTCATATGTCAACAAAACATTTTTAAAAAATTCTCCTTCTGTTTCTCACATTGATTGCTGCCCTTTTGCTGCATGCTTTTTTGAAAGACAGCCTGCGAAGTCTTAAATTTCTGGAACCAATCAGAACACTTCAGATAAGTCTATAAGTTGCCGTACCCAATATGGTGACATCCCACAGGCTTTCCACACATGGTAGAGGCTCTGAAGTACTTGCTTCTATTCTTGTTTTATATTGTTACTTGGGTTGACTGTGATGGTCAAGATTTCTGAAGGTAACTGTTTCCTTAGGCAAAAGAGTAATTACCTATAAACAATTCCTAAATTCAGTTGGAGGTTACCCATGATGATATGCAGGGCACAAGTTGAAGTAGTTCTGCGGTTAGTAGAATCAACCTTTGCAGCGAGTCTAATTTTTTCTTGATTAGTGTTTTATCTACTCTGTGACACCATATGTTACCATGCAGGAGAAAAACTCTTTTATAAAGAGTTGATAAAGCTTTACTTCTCAGCCCACTGGTGGCAAAAGAAGGAAACCGAAGACATTTTGCTGTGTTGTGGTCACGATAAAGATCATGTTAGGATTTTAGCCAGTTAACAGATGTAGTGGATGTTCACATCAATAGAATTCATTACTTGCAATGGCATTGTGTGGGGATTCATCAGGTCTTGTCACAGATATTTGTGGTTTTTTCATGGTATGCAGATGATAACACCAGAGTGACTGCACTCTCATTCTCTTCACTGTAATGCTGTGGTGCTCTGTTGCTGAGGGATATCATTTTTCAGAAATTGGGATTGAACTGGTTGAACCTATCAGCAGATAGCCTCAGTCTATCTTGACTGAACTATTCATACTGGAAGTTATTAACATGTATGATGGCCCACATGATGGTGCATCACATTTGTGTCTATTTAGGTGAGAATAGGTTTAATGTTTCTTATCATTTTCAATTGCACTTTGTCAACACTGCATTCTAGTAATTTGGTGTGGACATTTTATTTTCAATCTCTGCATAATGTTCTCTCTATTTTGCTAGAAATATGTTTGACATTACTTGCAGTTAATTTTGTATATTACTTTCTTATGTCTGTACAGATAGCAGCACAGTAGTTATATAATTGCCATCCTCCCCATACTAGATGGAAAAGGTCTCGATTCAAATCCTGTCAGTGGCACAGGGAACTTTTATAAGCTTTTTTCATTCTGTGGTTGAGTTAACCTCGGATGTGGATAGCAGTTTTTCCCTCGTATGCTTGGGTTTTCTGTCTATCAAAACAGGCAAATTGACCAGAGAATACAAGCAATTTATGGACACATATACATGGGAAGATTGAATTAGTATTTTGGTGGTCTAATATAGCTTTAGTTTTTAAAAGATTCTGTTCATATACACATTTTTTGCATGCATCATCAACAGCCATTACCAGAATATCTTTACTGTTTTGATCCTAGCAGTAGGTTTCCCCAAGCTTTCAATCATTTTTTTGATCTTTTAGAATGGTGAACAGTGCACTTTTAGGGAACCCACACCATTATCTATGACTTCTAAATTCTTAATTTTGTCTGTAGCTGCCAAAGCTACTTGTTTCGTAGAATTCAGATCAATAAACACAGTATACACATACTGTATAATTAAATAACCTTCTAGTTGAAGTTAATTTCATTTTGCCAATAACGATTTCTTACAGTAAGGCTCAAGCTTATCATTAGCTTCGACAAATTTGCATTCTTTCATTTTTAAATGTAAATATTGTAATAAAAAAGTGAAAAACAAAAGTGGCAGAACTTTTTGGAAGTTATATAGAATTTTATCATTTTTCAAGGTTATTATAATAAGTATAAAATAGTATTAGGTTTATGGGAAATTGGCTAGGACGTACTGCACCCATTGAAATAACATGTTAGAGCACTAAAAAAAAAAGTCACTATAAAGCCCTTCAACTGTATTAAGAGTGTTAATATTCAGTTGTGACCTGAAAGCACTCCCACCACACAATCATAATTTTCAGACATGTTTTTTATTCTGGCGCATATTTCTCTGGGAGCTACAGTTCAAATGTCAAGGAGTCATATGTGGCTCGAGCCATGGTTTAGCCATGTCTGATCTACAAGTTCCCTTCTAGCAAGGACCTGAAGAGCATCATTCAAGACAGTTCTTCAGGCTTGAGTCATAACCAAAAGAACATCTTCTAATGCCATTTGTGAATGCACTGGTTTGTGCTTCCTAGCTAATTAAAACTTTCTTTAAAACTAGTTACACTGCATCTTACTTCCAGAATAATTTAGTTAAAATTACTGTTTAGCTGCAGCTGCCTAGTATTCATCCTCTTCATTTTTGTGACACTTGATACCACATTGACCCAATTCCACTTCTTTGCTGTTTAGGCTTCTATAACTGATAATCCTATCTAGCTGCTCATTCCAAGAACATATTTTGTGTTGCGTATCACAGTTCACTGACAAGCACAATGAGGATGTCACTGACCAGGACTACATCCCAGACAGTATGGGTCACAAATGCTTTGTACTACTATAAGGACAGTGGAATTGGAAAACAGGCCTTGAGCTTCAGGTTCCATATCATAAAACTTTCTAGCGATGACCGACAAACTGACTTTAATATCTACATAAAATACTAAAACAGTGTTTATTTATTTTAATAAATTTAAGTCAGTTTGTCAGCCATCACTAGAAAGTTTTATGATATAAGAACAGTGTTTCAGCCTATATCCCACAATATTCCATAATGGCACACTTCCCTATGGCTGTAGAATGGTTCATTCTACAGCCATATAGCTGGCTTCTGACTAAGAAGTTACACTTTGAAAAAAAAAAAAAAAAAAAAGAGGTGAGGAATGGATAGTTGGTTGCGACTCTGATCAGTTCCCCACAAGCCTATCCTAGAAGATATGGAGAGGTTTCCTCCTGGTTAGTTGGCTTCAGACCCTAATTTTCACATTAAATAATGTCTTATACCACCTTCAATACTGTTTACATCACTAATAACATTTAAATATTTATTAGTTTTCGAAGTAAATTTTTGCACTGAAAGTGACCACTATTAAACAGTTACATCACACAGCATCATGCACAAACAGAATGCCACTATACTCAAAGTACAGAACAACTATAACAGCAAAATTTATAATTATAATAATTGTAAAATTATAATAAATATGCCAGCTAATTACAGTTTCAATACAAAACCATATAAGCCTCTGTTTTAATGAAAAAGATTCTGCATTGCTAAGAGTAGACAATCCTGAAAGCCAAAAAATGGTGCAAAAACAAGAGGTCAGAAGAACCCACAGAAGTACAATTTCAGTTTGCCAAATGTTTTATGGGTTCATGAAATGAGGTATTGAGGTTTCCATTACGGCTGGCTCCGAGGAATGAATTCATTTTATGGAATATTTCAAATATTTGTAAAATAAAAACTTTATATCTTTCAAATATTAATTTATTCATATTTTGACCCAATTCCTCAACATCTGATTGAAATTATTTCCAAAAATCAAGAAATAAATAATAAAAACCATAAACAAGTTGACGGTTTTTATTTTTTATAGGTTATTATTATTTTTTAATGCAGTGGTACTACCTTTTATATCTATACATCATGTAATTTAATTTTAATCAATTTCTGGATCTTAATTCCTGAAAATAAGGTGATTTAAACTCAAATTGGTATTTGCCATATAGTGTAAAGAACTCTTGCTGCAACAGCCAAAAAAATAAAAAAATTAATAACAAAAAAAAAAAAAAAAAAAAAAAAAAAATGAAATAGACTATTTGATTCCATCCTCATAGGAGCGAGTCAACTGTTGTCTGATATTTCACCAAACTTCGCCAAATTATCAGCCTCAAACACCTATGAAGGCAACTAATCCCAGTAATTAACAACTTGCTAACTACAAGAAATCCAAGTGTAAACCTCTTCCACTAAAATTTGAATTTATGGCCCCTAGTTCTGGATTCAATTATTATGGAAAACTTTCAGTGACCTTTTACTTTCACCTCCAGAGCCATATACACTTCAATAAAGTCTTTCCGCAGTGTTTAGTTTCCAAACGCTGTAGTCCACATATTCAAAGTCATTGTTCAAATGACTGAATTTTTGAATCTCCCCGGACACACTGTTCATCTTTGTGCAAAGATAGCCAAAGCATAACTCTGTTTTGGACAAAGATATTGAGCTCCTGCAACCCTTTCAAGAAGCCCAAATGCCTTTTTTTAGATGCCTGAACATACTGTTCCAAGTGAGGTTTTACAACTACCTTATACAGTGGAATTATGCCCCCCTATCTACACAAGCAAATGGTTGATAAATCATTGATAGGATACCATAGGTCTTCTCTGAAACCTGTCAACATTCCTCAAATAACTTTATGTCCAACTGCATTGTAACTCCCAAATTCCTTTCTTCATCTACTGTTTTTAATTTAACTTTATCAAGTATAAGACCATGCACTTTGCTGAATTACAGCATAACTGCCACTTTTATGTCCATCCCCACAGTCTATCTATATCATCCTGAATAAGCTGTTTGGCTGTGCTCAAACTGGAAAATGGCCAATAACTATGATCACCTTTGATTTTTAAGAACTACTTTTTGCTACCATCTATTAAAGCTGCTATTAATTGGAAATACAAGTAAAAGAAATGTCAGCATATAACCAAGACTTCAAAAGGGCACTTTTATTTGAAACATCTGTGAAAAAACCATGGAAGATATATATTTATGAAATTATTCACCTGATTATGAGCTTGATTAAAATTTTATTAGGTATTGTAATAATTTGCTGCATTTAATACAGCAACTAACAGAATTTCTTATCACACAACTGCACTTCAGTAAACCTCCATATAGGCACCTTTGGTAGCACGTAGAATGTCAAGACTGATTTTATTAAAAGTGTTTTGAAGCATCTCTTGAGAAGTTGAAATCACTGCCAATTCAGTTCAGTCTAACTCCGTGACATTAACTTTTTTTTGCATACACCTTGTTCTTTACATAGCCTCATACAAAGAAATCCAAAAGTGTGATATCTGGTGAATGAATTTCCTAACTGACAGATCAGCTGGGTAGCACATAGAATGTCTTGACATTTTAAGTACCACCAACAGTACTCATGTGAAAGTTAACTGAAGTGCAGTTGTGTAATAAGAAATTCTTTGAGTTGTTTTATTAAGTGTAGCAAATCATTTTACAATAATTATTAAAATAAAATATTAATTTTCATAATCAGATGAATAATTTACAGATGCCCTGTACTTTGTCTGGGAGGTTTTCAATGTAATGTCCAGGGAGAACAGAACCAGAGTATGTATGTCTGGGACAGACAACAACAACAATAATGCAAATGAGTTAACATCTCTAAAGGATATAAAAAGAGATATATATATATATTTTTTTTTTTAAGTTTGTAACAAAGTTCATAAGCAAGTAACCAGAACTGTCAAACACTTAACAAATATTTGAAAATAAAATAGATTTAAATACCTTTAAATCCCTATGAACTACTCCTTGTGAATGCATGTAATCAACTGCTTCAAGTATTTGACGGATAAGATCACTAGCATCCTTTTCTGTATAGCTCCCTTTCTCAACAATGCGATCAAATAATTCTCCACCTGTAACTCTTAAATGAAAAAAAAAATAATAATAATAAATATTGCTTAATTATTTTTGTATACAGCAGAATTACCAGTAAAATATGAAATCTTTTATATGAAATCTGAAATCTTTTATAATCTCTGTTAATAGCTAAATTATTATTTAGCTATTAACAAATAATAGTTAAATAATAATTAAATAGTAAAATAATAAACTTTATTGTTAAAGTTTTGCATTAAGTTCAGATCATTTTATTTCATCATCCAAATCTGTTATATACATGGTGGGTGAATTATGACATTAAAAATCAGTCCTTTTGGACTATCAACCTTACATTTACTATTTATTCTCCATGCTATCCATTAACTGTTAGACTATTTAGCCCTAGCCAGAATAAGTCCTCTTTTTCTAATGCTTGCTTAACATCATTGGCCTATCTTTCTTCTGTCTACTTTTAAGACTATTACAGTTCTTGCTCTGAATTCTGTTTAGTTAATTGCCAACTTTCTAAAGTATCTTTATTTTGCTAATCTTAGATTGGATATTATTTACAGATTTTATTATTTCTCATTAGTAATATGGTCTTGTCAATGGATCAATTTGATCCACTGACAAGACCGGGACCCACCAAATTGATCCATAAAATAATGGATCAATTTGGTGGGTCCCAGTAACCATGATAGCAAGAGTGCAAGGCTGTACTGAGTGGAGTGTGCAGGGTTTGAGACCAGCTGTCAGTAGTCATGGATTTCCTCCTCAGTATCTTGAGTAAGCGAGTCTCAAGGCCAGGTGCTATTATCAAGTCAAATCCAAGGATTCTGACTAGAAATGCATTCCAAAAAATTAAATGGATCAATTTGTTAGATTCAGAAATAAGAAAAACTTATTTCTGAAGATCAAAATTTCTGATCTTTTATTTTCTTATCTTTAATTTGTGTATTTTTTGCTTTGCTCACAGCCTCACAAGTTAAAAAAAACAAGCTTAAAAACTGTTATAAAACAGTTAATTATTATTTTTTTTTTTATTAGTTTCACTCTCTCTCTTTTTGTTATGTTGTTTTACAACACAGGGACAACTAAAGCCAAAATGTGTCTATCTATCTATCTGGTGGGTCCCAGTAACCATGATAGCAAGAGTGCAAGGCTGTACTGAGTGGAGTGTGCAGGGTTTGAGACCAGCTGTCAGTAGTCATGGATTTCCTCCTCAGTATCTTGAGTAAGCGAGTCTCAAGGCCAGGTGCTATTATCAAGTCAAATCCAAGGATTCTGACTAGAAATGCATTCCAAAAAATTAAATGGATCAATTTGTTAGATTCAGAAATAAGAAAAACTTATTTCTGAAGATCAAAATTTCTGATCTTTTATTTTCTTATCTTTAATTTGTGTATTTTTTGCTTTGCTCACAGCCTCACAAGTTAAAAAAAACAAGCTTAAAAACTGTTATAAAACAGTTAATTATTATTTTTTTTTTTATTAGTTTCACTCTCTCTCTTTTTGTTATGTTGTTTTACAACACAGGGACAACTAAAGCCAAAATGTGTCTATCTATCTGTCAGTCTTTATCACTATCCAGTTTTGTTAAATATGGTTAGACTATCAAAGTGCATTTGTTATTTGTAACTGTTTAATTTACATTAACAATTTGATTAGGTTTGTTTAAATATAGAAGGAGAGTTAGAGAAGCTTGCAGGTTTGCCAAAGATCACAATGACAATCAGTTATAATTAACAAAGTTGCCTTGCTGTGAGTAGTAGCTGAGAGAGAGAATGAAGCAGATATTTTCTCAGAAGTAGAGGGGTGTGTGTGTGTGTGTGTGTGTGCGTGTGTGTGTGCGTGTGTGCGTGTGTGCGTGCGTGTGTGTGTGCGTGTAAGAAATCTATGTCAAATACAAAGTTTTATCAATATATCTTCTTTGTGTCTATTTGTCCATGAAATAGAATACAAAAGGCATATGATGCAAGAAAGCAAGCTTATAGAGCATCAGGCAAAAAAAAAAAAAAAAAAAAAACCCCACCTTCTCATTTCATCCATTTGGTCACTCCAAATGTTTGTCTAGTTCAGCCTTAAATTTATTTAAGCTATCAAACTTCCACAACAATGGATGAAAGTCTGTTTCAGCAATCAACTACTCGCTGGCTAAAGGCAAACTACCACACATCTATTCTACAACTACCTTTCCTCAATTTGAATCTGTCCCCTCAGGTTCTTAATTTCCGCAAGTGGAAGTAGTGCACTGAGCCTGCTCAAACCATTCAAGTCCTTGTACACCTCAACATGGTTGATCTATTTAAAGTTGTATCTAAATGGGAGTATATTTGGCACAGAAGATGTTCCTAGTATCTGTAAAAAGCACAAACTGAAAGTTATCATGTGTATTATGATCTGGATTTTTGGCAGCTTGACCCGCACAATAATTTCCCAAGATTCCAACATGGCTGGGAATCCCACATATAGCAACCTGTTTTTATAAATTTACTTTCTGAATCTAAAAACTGATTCTTAAGGTGTTGAAATCAATGGTTGTGTGAGGAGCTATTCTGTGACACAAGTACAACATTAAGAGAGTTAGTACAGAGGGCTAAAATCAGAGTTTAGTTTAAAGGTTGTAAAAGGATATAGTTCTGCTGTAAAATTACTGCAAACAAGAGGCAAGGAGACAGATATAACTGACAGTAGAAAAGTGACTGCAGCACCTACTGAGCTGACCCAATTTGATTTTGATCCATCTGCATATATCTGATAACCATTTCTATTTTCAAAGTTGAGACATATGAAATGTTAATGGAAAAATGTCTCTTTTCTTCCATTTTGTAAGGCAATAGATAGATAAAGGTATAGTCAGCAACCACAGCAAATATTTTTTCCCAAAACTGTAAAGAAGCCACATAAATAATTTTTCTCAAACTTAAACTAAGAGTCTGCAAGACAACCCTGCTGGTTTATGAATAGAGGACCAATTTTGATGTGATAATTGACTGCATATTTCTGCTGACTACATACTGAGTAGTTAATCTTGCTAAAGATGTAGTAGGGGGTCCACTGTGTTGTGTACAAGCTGGAAATTTGTGAAATTTCAATGGTGCCTTGAGGCTATATGGAGAGCATTGTGGTGAATTACCTATGGGCTATAACATGCTCTTTCTAGCAGAAGTATATATAAGGGATCGATGTGGTGGTGGTATGGGAGATAAATGGTGAAATGGATGCTAAGGCCAAACTGTGTTGCCTTATATTAGTGTTTCTCAACCAGTGGAACTTAAGCAGACCAAAAATATTTTGGTACCTCAACAGGCAATGGGTTTCCTGGAAGTTTACTGTTATCTCTAGAAGGGAGTTCAGAAAATGTTAGCGAGTTTACAGTATAAATCAATTTCAAAACATGTGCCCAGGATCATTAAACAAAGACTATTCCAATCATAAAACCCATTTGAGAAATCTAATTTTTGGTCTTTCTGTGAATGCCTCCAGCTAGCTCATGGAACTACTACCTTTAACATTATACACACTTTTAAATCTCTGGCCTCAACAGTGTTGTTTCACACAACAATGTACAAAGGGTACTAGGAAAGTTTTGCAATATGACACAACAATGAATCACAGGAAGCTGCTTGTTGCTGCATGTTGAGACATGTTCATATGTGCATAGTAATTAGTAGTGAGAGTGTAAAGTGCTTGCGATGGCATCGTGGTCATGAAATGAGATAAGGACAGTTTTGCGGTATAATTTCGTGCGTGGTTTAACCATAGACCAGTGCTTAGAAGAAATGACTCTTGCACTAGATGATGATTGTCCACATCGTACAACGATATTCAGGTGGTATAGAGAATGCCAAAGGGGAAATTTCACTCTGGAGGATTCTGAGAGGCCGGGAAGGCCACGAACGTCAGTTACGGAGGAAAACGTTACTGCTGTGAGGAAAATGCTTGACGAAAACAGGCGAGTGACCTACCAACAGATAGAGGATACTTTGGGCCTAAATGCACCAGCAATTCGTTCGATTCTGCAAGATCATTTGCACGTGAAGAAACTTTGTTCTCTCTGGGTGCCGCATCAACTGACTGAAGAGCAGATGACACGACGTGTGACTTGATGCCGGGAGATGTTAAAAAAGTTTGATAAGGGACAATCTCGGTATGTGAACAACATCGTGACAGGTGACGAGACTTGGCTGTACTATTACGATCTGCCGACCAAGGCTCAAAACAAAGTTTGGGTCTTTGATGATGACGACACACCCGTAATTGTCAGAAAATCCCGATCTGTAAAGAAGAAAATGATAGCTGTATTTTTCAAATTGAGTGGAATTGTGGAATGTGTCGTTTTGGACACGCAGAAGACAGTCACAGCTAAGTGGTATACTGAACAATGCCTGCCTAAAGTCATTGGATCTATGAAGAACCTGCGGCCAAAGTCAAGAATGGACACCTGGTACCTCCATCACGATAATGCTCCAGCTCACCGCGCCAAAGCCTGCACCGAATATTTGACCACGACAGGACTGAAACGTCTCGAGCACCCTCCCTACAGTCCAGACCTTGCTCCCTGCGACTTTGCACTGTTCCCGCATGTGAAAATGAAGCTAAAAGGGAGGCGGTTTTCCAGGGATGAGGACCTTCTACGGGCTTGGGACAACGAGTGTGCTTTACTCCCTAGTGAAACTTGGCAGAACTGGTTTAAAGATTGGTTTCGGAGGATGGAGAGGTGTATTGAATGTAGAGGAAATTACTTTGAAAAAATTAAATAAACAAAGTTGTATTGCAAAACTTTCCTAGTACCCTTTGTATATTATGCAAAGATGGGGGAGAACCCCTGGTGCCGTTAGACCAGTATTTCCGAACTTTATATTCGCGGCACCCTTAAGCAGCTTTTCAGATTTCTGTGGCATCCCCCTTCTCTTCCCCAACCAGTAGTAATCATGGTTTTTCATTATCACGTGAAGCAAGAAATCAAGATTTTATTTATTCTACTAGTTCAGTGGTTTTCAACCCCTTTTTTTTTTTTTTAACAATGGCACCTTTAAGTAATTTATTTTATTTTGTGGCATCCCTACTCAATTTTCTGCCTGTTAGATCTGATTGTGTGTGTGTGTGTGTGTGTGTGTGTGTGTGTGTGTGTGTGTGTGTGTGTGTGTAATATTAAAAAAATATGTTATATGATACCATCGAGCTTATTTCAATATATAATTCCTGAGGCATGTGTTTGTGTTATGTCGAGTGCCACTCGACAAGGGAGCATAAAATGTTAACCATAACGTAATCTTGTGTGTAATGAAGCTGTTATCTTTTATAATGTGAGGTTTTTGTAATTTTTTTATTTTGGAATTGTAAATAGAATGATCAGTTGACATATGTAAATACTGTCATTGTGGTTTAAGGAACACAATAAGGATGTCCCTTTTTATAACGAAAAAAAAATATATATAAGTTTAAGTAACTTAAATCCAAATTACGTGGCACCCCTGGAATGTTGTTGCGGCACTCTGGTTGAAAACCACTGCGTTAGACACAAAAAAAACTTTATACTAGCTCGTGGAACTGCCAGACTTGTATAGTGGTGCAACCAAATTTTCTTAAAAGCTTAGCCCCCTTCCAATTACCCCACTCAACAGCTTCCTGCCTAAGGGAAACAATGAACAAATGGATCTCTCTTGGTGCCTTGTCTTTTTAACTACCTTCCAATTTCTTTTTCTCATAAAAATTCAAAATGCTTAAGAATCACGGGAAATATATATGTACTCTCTCTCTCCCTCCCAGCTCTCTGCTGTGTTCTCATTTAGAAATGCAAAAGATCTTAATATTATTATTAGCAATGGCACATCTATTCTCCAACCATTCTTAGGAATGGTTGGAAAATAGTTGTACCTATGTCTGTGACAGGCTGAAGGACCATCCTTTGGTCGTTGAGCCTCTCACATGTAAAATCTCACTTGCCATACTATCAGGTATGGCAAGCTGGGCTGGCTACCTGGGAGTTGAAAACACTGATGGAACTAATATTCAAGTCAAATGGACCAAATTTTGGTAAAGTTCGATGGTCTGCAACAGCGAAATCCTCTGCTTGCACCTTCATGATGGTGACACTGTTAGTAACCCTGGGTATAACCCCCATGTGCAAGTCTTGAAAATCAGCACCTAGTATACTGGAGGTGACCACCCAGGTGCAAACCAATGTAAGTAGAGTCAAGATGTGGCACCCACACTAGACGGTAGAAAGCCACTCCTGAGTTATCAGGCGATAATAGGTGGTAGATGATTCATCAATCAGTGCAATAACACCACTACCACTATCGTAAGCTTAAAATTATAGAACCCACGTTTAGCCACCAGAGAATCTCCAGCAAGCTCCCCAAATCTCTTCCATCATGCAGTTAACCCCAGGGGCTTCCATCTGGTGAGTATGGGCTTGGCACACCCAGGGTCCTGAGCTGGATATCAATATTCTTCTCTTTCTTGGTGATTCCCTTCTATTTCTCTCTCTCTCTCTCTCTCTCTCTCTCAGAATTTTTTTTTTTTTTTTTTTTTGCTGGTGCAGCAAAAGCCTCAGGCTTCCTTGCACCATATGGCTAATTATAATAATAATCATCACTGATGACTTTTGAGGTTATGATGGACATCATGGCAAGATCCAATCTTCATTACATTTTGAGGGTACAGCTCTAAAATGGTATTTTTTTAGTGCACTGGACTAAACCTATTGGTTAGGAGGTTTCTGGATGAGTTAGTGTATAATGTCACTGGCTGTATTCTGCCAGATAGTGACTGGACGAAGTTCGACTAGTGTGTATGCAGGGGGGGAATTATGGAGGCCACATTATGTCAAGCAGTTGGGTATATTCTTACCACATGTATACGTCATATCTAAAAATTTCATTACTTCATACAGCATAATCCCCCCCCCAAAAATGTCAAGGGCAGTTGCTCTTGATATTTCAGAAGCTTGAACACTACGAATTGTCAAAGTAATATAGCAAACTTACCAGTGAAAAAATTATACCTCAAAAACACTTCCTTCTTCATTTCACAAATATACTTGGTCTCAGTTTTAATCTCAACTATGTCCATTTCCACTTACAACCACTGCTCATCTCAGTTATCCAACTTATTCGCTGTATGATTTCTTTCTCTTCAAAGTGATATTGTGCATATGTCCGTTCTGATATTCCTGTCAGACACTTTGTAATTTGGACTCTCCTCTTTTTGATCTTCTCTGACTTATATCTCTCTACCAGAGATTCTGTCAAATTCATCTGTTGCCTCTTTGAAACTTGACTTTCTCCAGTCCAACTTTCCAAACAGTGAGGTAATTGTCTTTGGTAATTTTAATGTTCACAACTCTAGCCGGCTTCTGTTTTCTAGTCATACAGACCCAGTTGGTTGAGATACCAAGGCTTTTGCAATTTCTAATGACCTCGCACAGACTGTTCATTCACCCACCAGAATATCAGACAATCCTAATCAAACAGTTAACATGCGCGATCTTTTTCTCACAAACATTCCTTCTAAGTACATGGTCACGGTGAGTTAGTGAGTGAGGTAACTTTAGTGAGGTGACATGGTGAGGCCACTCTAGGCTCCTCGGTTTACAACTTCGTGATGGTCTCTTCTTCACTGGAGCCTTTCTCTCATGGCCATTCCCAATCTCATGTTATTTGGCATTACAAGAATGCAAAATGGGATGATCTGTAACATTTCTTTTCTTTGGTCGGATTAATGTTTCAAAACTTCTGATGTCAACATATGCTTAGATCATGTCATTGAAATTATTCTTGTAGGGATGGAATCCTTTATTCCACACTACACTTTAAAATCTTGTCCTTTTTCTTAACCTTGGTTTTCCAATAAGTGTGCTATGGCTGTTGTTGTGGAATTTAACGACACACAGGCTGCCAAGGCCATATTGTGTCTTTCTAATGGTTAATATGATATTTTAAACTTTATTGTAATAACTGTTATATTTTATTATATATTCCAATACAATTTAGGAAGGTAAACAGTTCTTTCTTATTAGGATCACTGTGCATTTGTAATTGATTTAAAGGTGTTTGAGTGGATATTAAAAAGGTGAGGACAGTCCACTAATAAATGAAGAACCGTCAGTTGTACATGACTGTGATGTGCATTGTGGGGTGCTGTCACTCGCTAAGAAATACATGTGAGTGAGGTGAATATGCGGAATCCTTAGCCTTCCAAGAATTATTTCTTCTCGCATGCTTTTCTGGAAATGGAGATCCACAGCTATGGGTCCGGTTTTATTTGGTAAAGTTTGTTTCCTGGATAACACTTCAGATTGTTGACCAGCTCTTATAACATACTTTATGGATAAAATGTTTATAATTGGTATATGGAATTTTAAAAGTCTGTGAAATAGTAGTATCTGGTTGCTTGGCTGCAAGATCTGCTCTTTCATTTACTGCTATCTCAGAATGCCCTGAGATCCAGCAGAATGTCTCAGTTTGGTTCAACTCATTGCTAGTATGTAGTTTAGAATGTATTTGTTTTATTACATGGAAAGACGAATTGGTATTAGTACTTAGAGCAGAGACAGCACTGAGTGAGTCAGTGTATATTAATGAAGGCATAATTAAAAGCTCAATAATCTGATCCAGAGCCAAGTTTATAACAAAGTTCAGCAGTGGAGATACTGCATTCTATTGGTAATGAGACATTACCATTTCTATTGGTAAGTGGTGAATGAAGGGAAGATTGGCACAGCACCTACTTGAGTCTCAGTTTTTGATCCATCTGTCTCTTCTCCACTGATGGAAATAGTCATTGTAAATTCCAAGAATATTTGTTCAAGGTAAATCAGGTGTCATGTCCTAAAATATATTGCCGATTTCTATATTCCACGATTGAGCAAGTTCTTTAAGTCTAAGTGGAGCAGGTCAGTTTTCATTTGGTTTAATATTGTAAAATAATTCCCATTCGGTATTGTACAGGCATCTCCAATTAGGATGAGAGAAGACTGCAGGAGGTTCATGGGCTTCAATGTAAAGGCTCTGAACTGGAGAAGTTCTGAAATCCCCCAGAGAAACTCTCAGAGCATTGTGCTGGATGGTGTTTAACCACTCTAAAGTACTTTTCCTCACAGAGTCATACACTTGAGAAAGCTATAATCCAAGCAAGACATGATGAGGGCTCTATAGAGATGAATCAGGGTATATCTATCAGCACCCCATGACATGGATGACACACACAGGAGGATCTTCAATTTCTTCAAAGAGATATTTCAAAGATAGGCCATGTGTGCTTGAAAGTTCAGTTTCCTATCTAATATCAGGCCAAGAACATGGACAGTTTGAGCAAGAGGATTGGCACATTACTTATCTTTAGCTCAGGATCAGGATTAAGTGAGCGTAGTTTACAGAAGTGAATAGTGGTGGATTTCTGGTTCGGAAGAAGTTATCCATTTCATAAGGTGCAGGATTCTATTCTGGCAAGAGCAATTTTTAACTGTCTTGCGATAGTGTTAATACTTTGTGATTGGCAGAATATGGTGAGTTCATCTGCATACATGTATACTTCGAAAAGTTTTTGGGAGATTTTGTAATACATTATTGACCCAAATCGCAAATAGGGTAGCACTCGGGGTGGAGTCCTGTGGGACACTTTCTGCTTGAATGTGAGATGATGAAAGCATTTTTCGATATCGGACTTGAAAAGTGCATAACCTTAAAAATTTCTGAATTATTTGAAGGTAGCCTCTCAGACCTCACCGATGCAGTCTTTAATAATAAACATGATGCCAAGCAGTATCAAATACTTTCTGAATATCTAGGTTGATCATCACTAGATGCTGTCTCATAACAAAAAAAAAAAAACACTGCATATGTTGGATTCAATTTTAACCAGTAAATCCAGGGTAGACTTGTTTTTGCAGAAGCCATATTGGTGATCAGAAAGAAGATTTTGGGAGTCTAGAATCCAGGTGAGCCTCTTATGCACCATTCTTTCAAAGATTTTGCCCAAACAGCTTGTCAATGATATGGGTCTGTAATTCTGAACTACAGGGGGATCTTTCCCTGGTTTTGGTATAGCACAAATATAGGAGGCTGGTCTTTGAGGTTGTCACAGACATTCTCTCACATATGCCAGACAAGCTGTACTTGCTACCTGGGAGTCTAAAACACTGATGGAACTGATATTCAGGTGACACTCAAGTCAAGTGGACACAAGTCCGGACGGTCTGTGACAGCCAAATTCTCTGCTTACATCTTCATGATGGTGGGACTGTTAGTAATCCTGGATATAACCTCCATGCACAAGTACAGAGCAAGCTTATCTGTGAAAAGATCTAACCCTCCCAAGCACTTCCTAATTCATTTCACAAATATATGTGATCTCAATTCTAATCTCAACAATGTCCATTTCCACTTGCAGTCTGCCAAACCCCATGTACTTTTTCTGACTGAATCTCAGTTATCGATTGATTCAACTACTGTCCATCTCAGATGTCCAAAATATTCGCTGTATGATTCCTTTCGCCTCAAAAGTGGTACTTGTGCATATGTCCATTCTGATGTTCCCTGTCAGAGACTTGGCAATTTGGAATCTCCTCTCTTTGATCTTCTCTGGCTTAAAATCTCTCTACCTCATTGTGTAAAATTCATCTGTTGTCTCTACCGTTCTCCCAACTACACTAATCACTTGGAGCTCTTTGAATTCCTCTCTTTGCAACTTGACTTTCTCCAGTCCAACTTTCCTAACAGTGAGGTAATTTTCCTTGGTGATTTTAATGTTCAAAACTCCAGCTGGCTTTCGTTTTCTAGTCACACTGACCCAGCTGGTCGAGATGCTGAGGCTTTTGCAATTACTAATGACCTTGCACAGATTGTTCATTTACCTACAAGAATACCGGACAATCCTGATCATACAGCCAATATGCTTGATCTTTTTCTCACAAACAACTTTTCTAAGTACACGGTCAAAGTGAGAGGTCTTTTAGGCACTCCAGATCACAACTTGTTGGTTGTCGCTTCTCCAATGGAACCTTTATCTCATGGCTATTCCCAACCTCGTGTTGTTTGGCATTACAAGAATGCAAAATGGGATGACCTGTGAGACTTCTCTTCTTTTCCTTGGTGTCAATTATCCCACAGTTCACTTTAAAATTTCTTCCTTTATCCAAACCTTGGTTTTCCAATAAATGTGCTAAGGCTGTTCAAGAGAAGAATGTTGCATATCGTAATTGGTTTGTTTCTAATTCTTCAGTTTCATTTTCTGCCTACACCAAAGCTCACAACAATTGTAAATCTACCTCTTCATCAATATCCATGGTATCGGATATATATATTTTTTAATGAAAACCCCAAACACGAAAGGTATCAAAACCTATAGTACTTAGTACCATGCATGGGTTGAAGGAGAAGTATGGGGCAAGTGGATGCCGGAAACTTTGCATATATTTAGTTGCGTTGCTTCTTTCAGGTTAGGCGCATTATAGCCAAAGTAGCTTATGAGCCATGAAACCCCCACAACAACAACAGCTTCTTTCAGGGCTCTTGGCTCGTTCTTTTGATTGCTCATTAGGTTTCTTATCTGGAGGTATTGTTACAGGAGTATTTGCTTCTTGAGTAGCATATTTGAGAGTAGATTGTTCCTTTGATGAGGAGAGGAGAGGAGCGATTGAGCCCAATAAGATATTGAGATATCTGGAGGGACTGAGCAGTCAGTCTGAGTTGCTACTGAGTGTAGTCGTTGGACAAATAAAGCATATGTAGATGACTTAGCAGGTACTGCAAAATGTAGCTTCTTGATATGATACTTTCTGCTCAATCTTATATTTTTGAATATTCTTTTCTCTTTTCCATTGAGGGCATTCCTTGGAGAAGGCAGAGTGGTTACCGTGGCAGTTAGAACAAATTTGCATTTCAGTGTTACAGTTTGTGTGTGTATCTGCTCTTTTGATCCGCTTGTAGCACAAGTAGCTACACCTCTGCAGACAGCTTGTGAATAAACAAATTTTTGGCACTTAAAGCACTGGACTGGATTTGGAATGTATTCTTGGCATCTAAGATAACCAGCTTTAATGGCAGTAGGTAGATTTGGTGTTTTAAATGTTAGTATCACTGTCCATGTAGGAGCAGGCTCTCCATCTTTTTTAATGACAATTCTTTTGGCTTGTACCACATTTTGATCTCTTAGTTCATGCACAAGTTGATCCTCCAATACGTTTAATAGATCTCATTCTGATATTACCCCTTTAGAGGAGTTTAAGGTAGCATGTGGGGTAACCTTCGTGGGAATTCTACCAAAAGTAGATACTTTCAAGTCTCTTAGCATATCCACGTTCGGTCATTTCCACTAATAAATCTCCGGATCTTAATCGTAGAACCATTTTTGGAGGGCCACATTTTCGAGACATTTCTGTATCAAAAATGGAGCCACTTACTCAATGGTTGGTCTGTGGAGGAGTGTAGTATTAAAAAGAGAGGAGGGGTATTATCCATTCCTTCTTTTTTTGTCTCTTAGCATGGGATATATTTGTGTCGTCTAGATCTGGATCATAAGATCCACATGAGGACTGTTTATTTTTGTCCATCGTTGCTCCTTTTAGCCCTGGGAGGGTGGCTTTCTTCTCCCAGGTTTCCAGCCCCGCCCCGCCACGTGGAAACAGGAGCGGTGTTACCAGTGACCAAGCGATAAAGTAAGGTTATTTGTTAGTGCGTTAGTTAGTCCTATGTACAAGAAGAAAGGTGTCTTTCCTTTCTGTTAGGTACGCTAGCAGAAAATAGCAGAAAATGAAATTAACTCAGGAAAAAATGAAAAACTCTATAATTATCAACACCAGGGGCCTTTCAGCTTGTGGATAGTAAATGGCCCATTATATGGGTGGAAACCCATTGATTTAAAATTAAGGGCCACTTTTTCGGTTTTGTGTTTAAGGACCAGAAACTCTGTGAAGTAAGATGACATTGCTGAGGCTACTGCAGTAGTCTGCAATACAATATCCATAATATTCCAGGACCAGTGTGCAGTGTATTTTTGATTCATTTTCCAGATTTTTCCCATCTGGGTAATAGATGATGTGAAACAGATCAACGATTCCTTTTGACTCTGATGTGCTTTGGCTCATGCACGTTTAAAAGCTAGAAGACTGGTCATAGTAGGATATCATCAGAATATCCCTCATGCTTTGTTATGAGCCTTTTTTACTACTCTGCAATCAACATTCAACCATGGGTTGGGAATTAAAATGGTTTGGTTTGGGTTTTTTTAGGAGCATTAGCAACTAAGGCCATATTGCTCCGGGATATGCGGTGGTCATTCCCTGACCTTTCCGCATCCTCCGTATTTGGTGGTGACGGGCTCGAACCCCGGTCTAATCAAGAAGCGTGTGCTACGCACTGCTGCTCCTTCCCACCTGGCTACGGAGGCGCCGAATTAAAATGGAAATCAGATGGATGTTTTTGGAATTGCAATTGCAGCTGCATGGACAATACTTTTTGTGATGTATATAACTGCATCACTGATAGGCTCCTATAGACGGTGATGTCAAAATTTGCCAGATGTTGAAAGGCATTCCAGTTAGCCTGATCAATCGCCCACCATGGTAATCTAACAGGAGACTGTTTTCCATTAATTAGGCTGGTTATCATGGAGAAATGATCATTTCCATATGGGTTCTCCTCCACTTCCCAAGTAGGTGAAGGTAGAAGAGAAGGGGAACAGAAAGAAAGGTCAACTGCAGAAAACATATGGGTAGGCATGTGGAAGAAGGTGCTTGTTCCCACATTTAAGAGGGAGAAGCCACTGTATGTGATCATATGCTCTATGACTCATCTCCCTTGCACTGATGTTAGCACTACCCCTGTGGGGTGGTGCTAACATCAGTAGAAGGAAGTGTTATGTCCATTAAAATCCCCAAGATATAAGAAGGGGGGGGATATCAGTACCAGATGGCAAATATATAGAGCAGATGTTTAGTAAAAACTCCACTCTGTGGAGTTTTTACTAACCATCAATTTGACTTACTCAAATTGCTACAGCAATTTGATTAAGTCAAATTGCTACAGCCTCTACAAAGGCTGAACACCCATCCCCAATGCTATCCTTACAAATAATAGTAATTACACTTCCTTGAATTGCTACAGCCTCTAAGCTGGTAGTAAGTCACAGAAGCTGAAATGGTGTGTGTGGTTACCTACGAGGACTGCGACCCCTCCATGAGTGGGGCCATCACCAATTCTATCCTTGCGAATAATAGTAATGTTACACATCCTGGGGTCATCATTTGCGCTAAAGGCTCCTATAAGCATAAGCAAGTTGGTTCGTGTTTTTGCAAGGAGTGCCTTGACATCTTCTGCCTACCTACAGGGAATACATAACAATTCCCTGTAGGTTATGTTATTTGGTTTTTTAGGAGCATTAGCAACTAAGGCCATATTGCTCTGGGGATATGTGGTGGTCATTCCCTGACCTTTCCGCATTCTCTGTATTTGGTGGTCACGGGCTTGAACTCTGGTCTAATCAAGAAGCGTGTGCTACGCACTGCTACTCCTGCCCACCTGGCTACAGAGGCGCCTAATTCCCTGTAGGAATTTAGTCATTACATACAGAGGCTTGGTGGATCTGTCGGTTGGCTTCTGAAGTGCAGAGGGCTTACTTTTATCATTCTTGGATTTATCTCTTTTGGGGAAGTATGGACACTGTCCTGTATCCATTTCCTACTCCGCAAAGATTTAGAAGACCGAGTCATTAAGTACCTCCCTTGTTTCGACATCCATTTTTTTTTTTTTTTTATCATCGTTTCCAGTTCATTTTGGTAACACTGGAGCAGAAGGAGGAACTGATATTGGAGTGCAGCTGCCTAGAGTTTTCTACGGTGGTTTTTCTGAGCTCAATAAATAGCGAGCAATGGAACTCATTGCTAATTGTTCAATTGGGACTCATTTCTATTTGAGTCCCAAATGAACATTTTCTTGGCAGCTTTTTTAGGATACATTCATTATTGCTATTTATCAGTTTAACTGCTTTTCTGGCCTCCTGGCACGAGAATCCAGCTCTTCCTTTAGTTGTATTTCCTTTTCTTCCTTCCACCTCTGGCATGCTTGAGAGTAGGCAGGGTGCTCACCTTGACAGCTAATGCAGGTAGATTTTGAGGCTTTACACAATGTGATCTTATGGTCCTATGCACCACATTTTGTGCATGCAAGGGCACCATGGCAGGCCACATTTGTAAATGTTCATATTTTTGGCACTTGAAGCACCTTAATGCATTTGGAATATATGGACATACTGTTCAGTTCAGATAACCAGCTTTAATCTTGTTTGAAGATATAGGTAGATCTGTAAGCAAAAACATGACGATTCATGCTTCTACATGCCTTAATGTCTTCTGCATTTTGTCAGAATCCTTGATAATTCCATTGTAGGAATTTAGCCATTAAGTGGGCTTGGTGGATCCATTGGTTAGCTTCCGAAGTGCTGAGGGCTTACTTTTATCGGTCTTGGATACCTCTTTCGTTTTGACATCATTTTCTTGTACTACCGTTGGCAGTTGAGTTTTTGGTACTGTTACTTTAATGGTCAATTTTCATAATGCTGGAACACTAGAATGTATCGATATTGGAGTTGGAGCTGACTGAGATTTCTGTGTTGGTTTTTCTGAGCTCAGGGGAAGTTCAGCAGATGGGTGTGAATGACTCTTCTGGTGGACAGACATTTCCATTTGGGTCCCAATTCAACATTTCTTTGCAATCTTTTCAGCATATTGTCTTATTGATACTTTCTGGTTTAACTGCTTTACTGGACTCCAGGTATGAGATGAGCTCTACTTTTAGACATTATATTTTCTTTTCTTTCTTCCACATCTGGCATGCTCGAGAGCATGCAGGATGCGCTCCTTGGTAATTAATGCAGGTTGGTTTTGCAGCTTTACATGATTATCTCAGGTCCTTTGCACCACATTTTAAACATGTAAGGACATCACAGCAGGCCATTTGCAAATGACCTGTTGTGATGCCCTAGTCGGGACTAGATCTGCATCCCAACATATGAACATTCTCTTTATTAGTAAAATAATAAGAGAAGTTTACCTCAATATAATACGTAGAACACTTCTGTATGATACTCACCAGAAATTAAAACAAACAAATCGAAAATCTTACATTACAGTAAAAATAATTAAAAATCAACTGAACACAATTAAAAAACAAATTAACGCAATTAAAAATTAAACAAAAAATTACAAAATGTTTGTAAAATTGCAAAATTGAATATACACGACAGTTCAGCTTTATGCGAACTTCAGGAAAATAAAGATATTATTATACAGAGGGCAGATAAAGGAGATATAGTTGTAATAGTTGATAAACTTGATTATATTAATAAGTTAGGTTCAGTCATTTCAGATACCTCCACTTATCTTAAGTGGACCCGGAACTATTTACAAATTTGGTCAATCAATACAATAAAACGTTAACCACGTATCAAAAAAATGACTACATTACTATGGCTCAGTTAAAGGAATTGAAGGCCAGAACATACAATATTCCTGCACTTTTCGGTCAGGTAAAATTACACAAGACTGGATTTCCTATTCGTCCCATTGATTGTTTACTACAGAAACTCAGCATTTTCATCCTTGGCCACACGTGTATATAACATTATAAAACCCTTTAGACAGGCGATACAATTTGGGATTAAGAACTACGATACATTATTTAATAACCTTAAGGACTGTAGACTTGCCAATAATGACAATTTATTTTCTCTAGATGTTACCTCGTTATATACGAATGTAAACGTTGAATACACATTAGATATTATTTGGGATATGTTAAATAGTAACTCTATTCCGATTTAGTTACAAAGCTTCCTATTAAAGAAATTTTTCACTTAATTAAACTGTTAGTTGAGGCCAACTATATCACAACTATATTTTACGACAAAGTATACAAACAAATTTTTGGTTTGCCAATGGGACTGAGCCTGAGATCTATCTCTCAATGATTGAGCATATACATTTGACGCCTTTTCTACTCCATATCACATACTATGGAGGTATTTAGATGCTGTTCTAGTTATTACTGATAGTAGTATTATCCAAGACATTTTACATTTCAAACTTACTCGGGACTCGAATAAAATCCAATTTAACATCTATAGAAAACCTACAAACACCAGCATGCTTCTACATTATAACAGCTATCACCTGTTCACCTACAAAAGATCTATGATCTTTAATCAATTTCTAAATTCCTATAAATATTCAACGACGGAATCTGCTTTGGGCTCAGAAATACAAATATTAACCAACAGATTTTTAAACAGGGGTTTGTTTGTTTGTTTTTTTGGAGCATTAGCAACTAAGGCCATATTGCTCCGGGATATGCGGGGTCATTCCCTGATCTTTCCGCATCCTCCGTATTTGGTGGTGATGGGCTCGAACCCCGGTCTAATCAAGAAGCGTGTGCTACGCACTGCTGCTCCTTCCCACCTGGCTACGGAGGGGCCCATTTAAACAGGGGTTATCCCTTGTTATAATAAACCGAATTAGGGTACAAGCTAAGGATAGGATACAAAATATTACACCAACCAACAATAGTAATATCAAAAAATACTTTATTTCTGTCCCATATGTTGAACAGTGGCACAAACAGCTTAACAGATTCTTTAAAGGTACCGAATTTAAAATTGTGGCCAGGCCAAAGCAGAAATTACACAGTATGCTGAACAATCGCACAGCCCTTTCCTCGTTCGCAACACAAATAAACGACCTGATATACAACATTTTGTGCGGTGATTGCTACTCATCTTATCAAGGTTCGACGCGTTTTCCTCAGAATTTGTGTTAATCAACATGCGGCCTCATTCATGCTTCTCGTTCAAAAACATCAGAATTGGCCTTTTGTGACGTTAATGAAAAACATACTTTTTTTATTTAATGAGGCCAAAATACTTGGTATCCAACGTAATTATATGCGACTGTTAATTGCAGAAATTAAATTACACACAAATTCTGTTAATGTTCGCCGGCCACATTTGATCTCCGATTTGTGGTCTTTTACGTGCATGCGCAAATACAAATAATCCCTATTTAAGTTTCATGCTCACTCCTATTTGGTAATTTTCATTCGCATGATCACGACATAGTCAAAAAGCATTGTCAGCTTCAGGAAGGAAAATCGTTTTGCAATTTTTTCGTTAAATTAATTGAATTAATTTGTTTTTTAATTGTGTTCAGTTGATTTTTAATTATTTTTACTGTAATGTAAGATTTTCGATTTTTTTCGTTTTAATTTCTGGAGAGTATCATACAGAAGTGTTCTACGTATTGAGGTAAACTTCTCTTATTATTTTACTAATATTGACACCAACGTAGAACGTATTGAGCATTACAGCTCTGGTTCATACTATTAAAGAATATTCTCTTTACAGCTGTCACTCGTTTGCTTTTTTGGTTCCAAAGAGATTTCCTCCTCAGACACTGAGAAGATCCTATACTGAGATTATGCCTTGGAATGAGTTTAGTGTCTTGTGGAATATTACTACAACTGGGATTCCTCCAATAGATGTTGCTCAGAAGAGTTGTTCAGAGTGCCAATTAGTTTTAGTCTTGACTAGAATGTCACCAAAACAAAGCTGTTTCACTAATTTGGGTGAACCTGCTAGCTCTTCCAAATCCTTCAGATGAAGGGAGACATTTTTCTTTTGAGCTTTTCATCAGTGGAATGAACAGTCGTTGAGGTGTTGGACCCAATGTATCTTTGGTTCTGGGTCTTTTTTTTTTTTTTTTTTTTTGCCGAGGTAGCATTTTCTGGTTCATTAGTATATTTTTTTACTAGGTACCTTTTTTGGGGTCCAAGAAGAAAAATTTAGAGTATCACGACTCATTGTGGGGTTTTTTTTTTTTTTTTTGTTTTTTTTTATTAGTTCAGCACCCGGCTCCCAGCCCACCATGGAACCCAAATGGGATGTGCTCCACCTGGCAAGCAATAATTGCAATCAGGAGTAGGATGTCAAGGCCAACAAGACTATTACCCACACCTCTGACATCCTGAATCCATCCTCTTGGTCCACGACAGTAGGGATGTGGCATCAA
Source organism: Mastigoproctus giganteus (assembly GCF_048544385.1). Taxonomy (NCBI): domain Eukaryota; kingdom Metazoa; phylum Arthropoda; class Arachnida; order Uropygi; family Thelyphonidae; genus Mastigoproctus; species Mastigoproctus giganteus. Next base: position 154,308,945 of record NC_143587.1, on the reverse strand, counting down.
CATGGTTGACCCATGCAGGTGAACCCAATAACCAACTGACCATGGCTGAGCCATCCAGGACTATCTATCTTGTTGAAGCTGGGCCCCTCCGCCAAGTTTCCATAGATTGCGCCGCATGGCAAATACACCAGATTCCTGTGGTGTTAACCTAGGTCCCTAAGCTGTGGATTTAGATCCCAGTGATGCTAACTGGGGGACCAACAGCATTACTGAGAAATCCCCCTCGTCACATACAGGTGCCCATATTGAAGGGCCAGTAATGAAGGTATGCTGCTGCAACAAGGTCTAGAAAAATTAGGTAGATGGGCTGAAAAATGGCAACTGAAACTTAACATTAACAAACTGAATAAATTCAAACAAAACAAAAGTGAATAAATTCAAGAAAGAACTAGATAAACTATCGGAAGGGATGGATAGGTGAAATGGGATTTTTCTTTCTTTTTTTTTTTGGCTGTATAAACTTGCTTTCTTGCATCATTTGCCACTATTAACACTAATACAGTCAGTGTTCGTATAGCAAGATAGTTGTGTTCCTAGAAACTCTCATGCAATGCAAAATCGTGCAATATAAACAACAGGCCCTGTGGGAAAAATAGGGTTAGGTGTTGACCACCCAAGATTGAACACACATTTGTAACCAAAATTACCAACCACAATAAATTATCGTAATAAAATATGTAATTATTTTATTACGACTATTATGCAATAGAATATTGCTAATTCTTTTGCTTCTATCGTAAGCAAACTTGTTTTTTTGTTTGATTTTCTATCCAAACAGATGACAGCCGTTCCATCTCTTCCAATTCTTTGAGTCTTAATCTAATGGATTTTAATTACACTTTGAGTTGTTCCTGCTATGAAAGTTATTTTTATTTTCTCTGCATTCTTTGTAATTCTCGGCATTGCCTCATTTAGGTCTGTAGCACATGCAATCTCACACAGTCTTTCATTTCGCTCAAAGCGTTTTCACTTTGAAATTTCATATTTTTACTCTATCGACAGAGGCGGACTGGCCATAAGCCTTACCAGGGAAACACCGGTGGGCTGGAGGCCAGTGTGATTTTGGCCATAAACGCTAGTATGAGGCCACTACAAATTTTCCGGGGTAAGAATTTTTGACCCAGTCCGCCTCTGTTTATCGATATTGCTTTTCTTTTTCTCTCTGAATCTGCAGTGTCTTCACCAGGACGCTTCCTTTTCACACCTTTAAGTATTTTACTCATTTTTAGGGAATAAAGCACAATTACAAAACGAGGAGGCACGCTTGACACATAAACAAAGCTGCGCGCATGTAGCAACTGAATAAACAATACCGTAAAGGCAGAGATACATTATTAACACCTCATATTTTACTAAAGCACATTTCTAGGGGTTACTACCATAAAAACAATTTCCAGTTGCATTTCTTCTAGTGGAATCTGTTATAAACTGGTAGTAAACTATCTAATTGCATTTGCGATTATACCGATAGCTGAATTGTGTTGGTTTTTACGTTATTATGGTGAAATGTGTTTTCCCTTCACCGATATAAAAAACATAAATACATTTTCAGAATCTTCTCTTCGTTCCTATCGTGTTTCGTTCGGTTGGGGTGATTCTGCGTTTGAATGCCATTTCTTGTAAACACAGGCGAATCATGCATAAGCGAATTTGGTTCGTGTTATATAAGATATTGTTCCCCTATTTATAAATCATGTATGATCGAATTCGTGTAGTGTAAACACGTGTTATTCGAGGACTGACTGTGCTAATTAAAAGGACACTACTACTGCCTGATTATGATTTTATTTGAAATACAAAAAATCAATGCCTCAAATATAAACATATGGGTAAAACATGTCCAATTTATGTTGTTGATGACAAATACACATCTCCTAACATACACCACTAACAGCCTGTATGGCTATACATAGTGGTAACAATATTCCAATAAACAATCTTGAATCCAAAATAAATCCGCACACAATTGGTAGTGTGAAACAAACATTTGTTCAATGAAGGATAGCTAATTTAACAGTGATTCCTGACTACAAAAAATTGCTGGCCACTGGTTGGGCAAATTCTTAATATACCCCCCCCCCCACAACAATAATCAAACAATGGATTTTCCTCAACCATTCTAGCTGCAGGAAACTCATTAACAGTGGTATAAAAGCTCACATATATAAAAGTATAATCAGGTCATTTGCTATAGAATTCCTCAATGTATTGAGAGGAGTCCAAATTTAGATTCCAAACTAGTTTCTTAAATCAGCATGTATCAAAAATGATTACAATAAAAACTTTTCATAGCATTAAATTAAACATATTAATTTTGATACTTACAATTCCATCACAAGGTATACCTTATTTTTATCTTCATAAGTTTCTATTAGTTGAACAATATTTGAATGCTTTAACCTAGGAAGAAAGGATTGAATACTTCAGAACAGCTCTAAGAAAACTGTTAATAAGTGTACACATTTTTTTTAAAAAAAAGAGATAAAACACAAAATAAACAAAATGTGTGGTCCAGTCCAGTTCTTCATCAATCATTCACAGAAAATATGAGACAGACCACAGCTCAATCATTATGGAATAGATGCTCACTGCTTATGAACATAAGTGGTGAACCTTTCTTTTCTTACCTGATCTTGAAATTGATGTGATATGCCAGAAATGAAGAAGCACAAATTATCAGAACAGATATCATTGGCTATTATCTTTTCAGGGCACAAAAGAAAATATTTTTGTACATGTTGATACTAATGATATTAAGAGTAAGATCTGATGATTTAATTAAAAGTGCGAGGAAATGGTAAAGAAAGTTCATTCAATTCAGCCCTGGAGAGACTATGCAAGACTCACGGGGTAGAATTTTTCTCAAGGTGGTTTGTAGTTTATTGGTGCTTCAGCAACATAAGCAGGCTATAAATGCATCAATAACAGTAAACGAATAAAAGATTAGTAAAACATAAAAATTGGTCGCTATATCAGGGTTTGTAAGTTATATAAGAACAGAAAATGGTCAAAAAAAGATATAAATGATATATAAATAAGTATATAAAAGTATATATAATAAAAGAGTTAATTTACTAAATAAGTTAATTGCACTAGTTAAAAACATAAGTTAACATACTACAAAAATACAAATAAGTTAATTTTAAATAGTTAAAAACAGTCGACACGTGATCATTGTCAGATAGTATCTGATTAAGTGTAATAGGGCTCAGTCAGACAACTAAAAGCAGTAAAAGATATACACACTGAGTGATCACTGAATTATGACCACCTATCTAATACTTCATAGATCCTTCTTATGCCCTCAGTACAGCAGCTATCCGACGTGGCAGTGATTCAACAAGATGTCGGAAGCGTTCTGGAGCTATAGCCAACCAAGCTGTGTGTAATGTGGTATGGAGGTGATTGGTGTATCCAGACGTCTGATATGCCTTTCCATAGTATCCCACAAGTGCTCTATGGTAATGATATCGGGGGAGTTTGGAAGCCAATTGATATGCTGGAAGTCAGAACTGTGTTCTTCAAACACTGCCATCTTGGAAGACACCATCACCATTCGGGAAAAAGTGTAACATAGCAGGGTGTACACAGTCGGCAAGCAGTTGACAATAGCAGAGACCACTGATACGTTGTTCCACATGCACCAGGGGTCCAAGTTCCTGCAAGTGAAACATGCCCCACACCATATAACTGCCTACACTGGCTTGTACTTTTGATACCATGTTGTTATCTCATACTTTTACTTTTGATACCTTGTACTTGTACTTTTGATACCTCATGTTGTTGATGCAAAATCAGTACACGGCCATCCACGGTGTGGAGTAAATAACGTAACTCATCTGACCAACACACCTTCTTCCAGTCTTCTAATGTCCAACTTGCATGCTCTTTGCACCAAGCAAGTCTTTTACGCAGATGAACCTTGGTTAGGAGAGGATGCCGTAGGGGTCGTCTGCTGGTATAGCCCATACATGCGGGCGTGCAACGCATGGTCATGGTAGATATTGCTCCGGGTTGGCCATGTTGTATTTGGTAGTCAACTCTTCAACAGTGCTGCACCTGTTCACCTATACGAGTCGTTGGACCCAGCGCTCACCTCTAACATCAACCTTTTGCTGACCTTTGCAGTTCTGCCGTCGGATCTTTGTTTGACCATTTTGACGCCAGTCCTGACCCACTTTAACTATGACAACTCTTCAACACCCCACCAGTTCAGCCAGTTGGGAAATCAAGGTACCAGCTCATTGAGTACCCACAATCTGTCCTTTATCAAAGTTCGATAAATCCTTCCTTTTACCCATCACGCTCAGAATTTTACTATATCTGAACCACTGAAATCTTAGCTATACTATGTAGGTCGTCTAACTCGGTACTCTCGTATCTCACGCGATTAATGGGTCGCATTCAGTTTTCATAGCGGTCATAATTCAGTGATCACTCAGTGTATGTCATTCATGTTTAAAATGTCACAATGGTATTGCAGTCCTCACACACAGGAGTGTCATCCTATGTGTGAAAGCAGAAAAGAATGTATACAATGACTATGTCCTACGTGGAGGCAAGCAAGAACAACTTCCTTTCTACGTAGACTAGATGCCATATTAGGATCACAGGCTTAATCTGATACAATTTTTGTGATCTCTATGCCATGACTGCCAGTGGGAGTGTAATATCTTATCACTTGCCTGTAGTCTGTATAAGGGAACAGGAGGCTGTGATTCCTCTGGGATTGTGCTGATTCTGGCTGCAACATCTGCAAGATTGTCACCCTTGATCCCAATGGCTTGGGATCCAGCAGAAATTAATGTTGAATGTAGATTCATAAAGAGAATATAACTTATGCTGAACCCTTGACAGGACTGGATGAGGCTTATATCCCCTCATTGATAAGGCCTGTAATGTGTTTAAAGAATCAGTGTAAACCATACAGCTTTGATAATTATTAGTTTTAATGTGGTCCAAGGCTACCCTAATAGGATACATCTCTATGATATATGCCATGCAATACGGGAAGATTGCAGTATATCCCACAAATGATTCTGATTTCGAGCCAACAGTAAAGGTGGGCAGGGAATCAGAGTAACAACAATGATGGGCAGCATTGAGTTGTAAGTAGATAAATTGTGAAGTGCTGGCCAGCTTTTCCCCATTACACTAGCCAACAAAAAATATTTTTTATCATACTTCCACAATGAAAATATGTGATTCTGGAAGAAATAAATTCAAAAGAAGTACCAACAACGTGGAACTCTACTTAAGTCGAAATTTCCCTAAATGTTTATGCCGCACTCTTAACTATACACAATGAATTTGATTGGAGCAAAAAAGAAATGTTCAACTAGCATGTTAATAGAATTATTTATTCAATTTTTTTTTATCTCATGTGCACGAAAAATTACAAATGTGTACAAAATTACAAAGAGAGAGGAGACGGACAATGTCAGAAAGTTTTACCTTTCAACCATCGTTGCCAGAATAACTCTCCAGCTGATAAGTACGCTGCTGTGGAAGTTGAGGGCTGTAGAGATTTAGAAATTTTTTTTTTCCCCAACACATCACAAAATTTCTCTGCAGCTGCAGAATTGTCACTGGCGACTTCACTACATACTTTAATGTTGTGGAAACCAACGCGATGCTTAAACATATTAAATAACCTGTTGCTTGTCACGAACTTGGCGTGGGGTGCGCTGTACTTATCCTTATTATCTTATAAATACTTGTTGCTTTTGCTTGAATGACCATTAGATTCAGCGGTACTTGCTTCTGAATCCGATTTTCCATCTTCGATATAGCACCCGAACACTGTTTTGTGATCACTGTTGATCTTAAATGTGTTGATCCTTTAACACGTTCTTTTATACGCAAACTGTCCATTAAAATAGCATTCACTGTTGAAGCAGCATAACCTAATATGCAGCGGATGACAAACTTTGTCCTGCTTCTTACTTAATCATTTTCATCTTTATTTCTAAATCAACTTTATTCCATTTCCTAGCACTGCTACCACTTGCAGTTTCCATTGGTTGCTTTTCCCTTCACCAGGGCAGTTGTAAGAGTGAAGTAGGAAATTACCAGGCCGGTTAGTCTAACTTCAGTAGTAGGGAATATCATGGAGACAATGATCACAGTTGGAATTCAGGATCATTTAGATAGAAATGGAATTCTGAAGGATACTCAGCATGGTTCTGTAAAGGGAAAATCATGTTTAACTAATCTGGTTAGCTATTTTGACAGGGTCACTCAAGAGCCGGACTTAGGAAATAATTTCGAAGTTGTTTATTTGGATTTCAGTAAAGCATTTGACTCAGTCCCACACGAGTGGTTACTTTATAAGTTGGAACAGGATGGAATCACAGAGAAATTCCTTAGATGGATAGCTAGATGGCTTTAGGGCAGGAGGCAGTGGGTTGTGATAAATGATTATTCCTCAGATAGGGTTGCTGTAGGAAGTGGGGTTTTCCCCAAGGATCAGTATTACGACTACTGTTGTTTATGATTTTCATAGATGACATCGGTGAAGGGATAGAGGGCATGATGTCTAAATTTGCAAAAATATAAAGATTGGTAGAGTAGTTAATTATTGCCGCCAAGCAGAGCTTCTTCAGAATGATTTAGATAGACTTCAGGGATGGTCAGAAAAATGACAGCTATGTTTAATCCAGCAAAATGTAAGGTATTTCGCCTGGGGAACAAGTAACCTCAAAATAACTTATACACTTGGCGGAGTTGAAGTAAAGACAGTAGTTGCGGAAAGTGATTGGGTGTTACAATACAGTCAAATATGAAGTTCTCTGAACATTGTAGACGGGTTGCAAGGAAGGCCTATGGTGTCCTATCAATGATTTATCGAACAATTGCTAGTACAGGTAAGAACATCATAATCTCATTATATATAAGGCCTCCGTAGCCGAGTGGGCAGGAGCGGGAGTGCAGTAGCACACGCTCTTTGAGTAGACCGGGGTTCAAGCCCCTGACTGCTGAATACGGTCGATCTGCCAACCCGCACTGGACCAGCGTGGCAGATTATGGTCCATTTCCCTCAGCATGAATTGTTGAGGAGGCTTCCACCCTGCAGTGGGTTGATAATGGCTGCACTTTACTTTATAAGGATACTGTTAGACCACACTTGGAATACTGTGTTCAGGAATGGAGACCGCACCTAAAGAAAGAATGTGCTTCTTGAAAGTGTCAAGGGATGGGTAACTTGCCTGGTGAGATCGGCTAAAGGGCATCCATATGAGGAAAGATTTCAAATATGTGGGTTGCAGAGCTTGGAAACTAGGCACCTTAGAGGAGACTTGATTGAGGTGTTTAAGGCTCTGAGAGGTATAAGAAAAATGAATGAGGATGAAAGTTTTACAGTTATAAATGATTCTAGAACTAGGGGCCATAATTTAAAGTTACGTTGAGAGAAGTTTAGGTTGGATTGCAGGAAGTTTTATTTCAGCCAGCAATATATAAATTACTGGAATAAGTATTGGTCCATGCATGCAACAGGGTGTCGACTGCCCAGATTTTATGGGTTACCTAAGACACACAAGGAGAATGTTCCATTACGGCCCATAGTTTCCTTCATTGGTAGCCCTACGTATGCTTTATCTAAATATCTGGCGCAGCTGATTTCCCCGGTTGTGGGGCGGTCCGCGTTGGTCATTGGAGACAGTGCGGAATTTGTGAACTTTGTAAGGAGTCAAGAAATAGGGGAGGACGAGATGATGATGTCATTAGATGTTATATCATTATTTACTTGTATCCCCATAGCACATGGGGTAGAATGTGTAAAGTTGGCTTTACAAAAGGATAATACTTTAAGTGCTAGATCCCACCTAAACATAGAAGATATATGTGGTGCTGTTGAATTATGTCTTTCTAGTACAACCTTGGTTTTCCAAGGAGTGATGTATAAACAGGTTCACGGTACAGCCATGGGTTCTCCAATCAGCGCCATTGTTGCAAATCTGGCTATGGAGGAATTTGAGAATAGGGTTTTCGCAAGATTGGAGTTCCCTATGCGTAAGTGGAAACGATATGTTGATGACACGTTTACTATTGTAAGGAAGGGGAGAGAGGAAGATGTGGTCTCGTTTCTCAATGGTTTCTCCCCCTTCATAAAATTTACCTCGGAGGTAGAAATAGATGGCACCCTCCCATTTCTGGACATAATGGTATATAGGGAAGGCCCCAGACTTAGAACTAAGGTTTATAGGAAACCAATGTGTAGGGGCCAGTACACACATTATAGGACGGCACAGACTGTCCAACATAAAAATAGTGTGGCCAGAGCACTTTTGGGTAGGGTGAGAACGCATTGCAGTACCCCTGAGGAGGGGGAGAAGGAAATTAGGCAAATCACGACGGATCTTATGAGGTGCGGTTACCCCCAGAGGGTCATTGATGAATACAACAGAGAGGATGAGCCCAATCGGGTAGTTCCGCCTGTACCGCTTACCACAGTGTATGTTCCCTACTATCCGGGCCTGTCAGATCGCATTGCGAGGATGCTTCGCGACTTTCAGACACGCTGTGTGCAGCTTCCGGGCCGGAGGTTGCACACAGTAGTGTCACAGGTCAAAGACCCCATTACTAGGGATTCTAGTAGTGGGGTCGTGTATGAGATCACATGCCCGGATTGTGGGGAATGTTACGTGGGGGAGACAGGACGGCGTCTCAAGGACCGTCTGGGAGAACATTCACGAGTGATACGGACCGCAGAGCTCAATAAATCCGCCATTGCCGAGCACTATTGGGAAAAACAACACCAGATCTCCCCCGACAACGCTGTCATCCTTGACCGGGCGCATAGATTCTGGGACCGCAAGTGGCTGGAAAGTCTGTGGATTGGATCCTCTGGTAACAATAGTATAAACAGAGACAGGGGAGTTAGGCTTCACCCCCTTTTTGAGGCGGTGGTTTTGACAAGAGACAAACGTTTTAATTTTCCACGTGTCCAGTCCACTTCCGGTTCCGGTACAAGTGAAAGGAATGCTGAGTATGCGCCTGGTCATCCACGTGTGCCGTGAACCTGGTATTTAAGGATGTGTCATTTAAGTCTCACTATTACTGAGGAAGGAGGAAGACACCTCCGAAAGCTCTAGTGTTTTTTATCGTCTTTTTATCGCTTTTATATTTATATTTTAATGCATTTTAACTTATTTACTTATTTTACTTTTGTTAAAGTTTAGTTTTTTGTAAATATTATTTTACAGTCTTTTCTATCATTTTATTTTATTTTATTTCATTATTCAACCAGTCATAAACGGTTGGTGTGTGTGTTTAAAATTGGTAGTATGAATAATCCCAACCTCAGAGGCCTTATTGCAGATAAGATTAGTGAATGGAAAGAAAGGGGTGCACTTACGAAGAAAATCTTAAGTTTTGCAAATTACAGTGTCTGGAGACTAGGCACTGGCGAGGTGATCTGATAGAGGTGTAAAGCCTTGAATGGTTTGAGTATGCTCAATGCCGATGGGATTCTTCCTCTTGCTGAGAATAATCACCTGAGAGGGCATAAATTCAAATTGAGAAAAGACAGATGTAGGATAGACATGAGGAAATTTGCCTTTGCGGGTGGTTGGTTGGTGGAATAGATTTCCATCCCTTGTCGTGGAAGTTGATAACCTAAATAAGTTTAAGGCTCAGCTGGACAGGTATTTCGAACGAACAGAGGGGTGAAGTGGAAGTGGTTATTTTTTATTTATTTATTTATTTTTTTTATTTATTTTTTTTTTTGGCTGATGCTGCATAAGCTTGCTTTCTTGCATCAAATGCCTCTACTAATGCTAATGCTGAAAGTTTTATTTTAGCCAGCGATTTATAAATTACTGGAATAAGTTACCTACATGTGTGGTAGAGGCTGACAGTTTGGGGAAATTCAAAGGTCACCTATGGGAGGAGGGAAATGCTTAGGTTTTCCATTTCCTTTTATCTTATTAATTATTATATAATTTCTTTTAATTTTCTTCTTCTTATTATTATTTTTTTATTTTCTTCTTATTATTATTATTTATTTATTTTATTTTTTAGGCTGATGCATCATAAGCCATAGGCTTATGCTGCATCATGTGGCCATTGCTAATACTAAATACCATTTTAATAAGCAAATAGGAATGAAGAAAAGATTCTGAAAATTTATGTTTTTATATGATTGAAGATGTCAGTGAATGAGAAACACAAATCACCATAATAACATAAAAACCCACACAATTCCTGGTATCACGATTATCGCAAATACAGAAGATAGAGTTTACTACCCGTTTTTTAATTAATAGATTGTACTAACAGAAAAGTCCAATAAACTAGAAAGTGCAAATTGTTTATATTGTGTTATGGTAGTGACCTCCAGATATGGCTTTAGAAAAACATCACAAAGGCATTCAAATTTGATACTCATAACTGAACATATGATAATAATTTCCATTATAAAAATTAGCATTAGTAAAGGCACAAGATGCAAGAAAGCTAGCTTATATAGCATCAACCAAAAAAAAAAAAAAAAATGCTCCAATCCTTTGTCTAGTTCTGCCTTGAATCTATTTATGGTGTAAATCCTGCAATGTCAGATGGAAGTTTGTTCCAGCAATCAACCACCTGCTGGCTAAAGGCAAACTTCTGCACATCTATCCCACAACTGTCTTTCCTGAATTTGAATTTATACCCTCTCAAGCAATTATTCTGGGCAAGAGGAAGAATCCCATCATCATTAAGCATGCTGAAACCTCAAGGCTTTATACATCTCAATCAGATCACCTCACAGGTACTTAGTCCCCAGACACTAATTTGCAAAAATTAATCCTTTCTTCGTAAGAGCACCCCTTTGTTCCAGTCACTAATCGTGTTGCCATTCTCTGTACTCTTTCCAGAAGCTCTCCATCCTTCTTAAAATGAGGCCTCCAGACCTGTATTCAGTACTCAAGGTGTGGCCTGACCATTGCCTTATATAAGGGGATAATCACCTCCATATCCCTGCTAGAAATATTCCTGTATATCATTGACAAGACACCATGAGCTACTCTTGCAGACCGTCTGCACTGCTACAGAAAACTTCATATCTGCCAGCACAATTACCCCAATGTCCTTTTCCTTCTCTACCATTGTCAGTGTAGTACCACACAGTTGAAAAATTACTCTGGGGTTACTGCTACCCATATGCAGTAATTTACAATTGTCAATGTTAAACTTAACTTGCCAACTCTCAGCCCATCTGCTCAACTTTTATACATCCTGTTGCAGCAGCATTCTGTCAATAGTGTCACCCTGCCAACCTTCACAACATCTACAAACTTGGACATTAAGTCTGACATACCATCATCAATATCATTAATAAATACAGAAAACAATAATGGACCCAACACTGAACATCGAGGGGACTCCACGAAGAGCAGTGTCCATTGATTACCGCTGTCTTCTGCCACTCAACCATCCCTTTATCCATTGCAGCAATTTGCCTCCAATGCCACACTGCTCCAATTTGTGCAGCTGTCTTCCATATGAAAAAATAACAAAAGCCTTTCTATGATCCAAATGTTGATATCAAAATTATTCTTTGCATCCAGTTGCTTTGTGACCACATCATAGTATCCAATCAAATTGGCCGGATACGATTTCCCCTTAAAAAACCCATGATGTCCGAGCTATAACTAAAGTCTTGTCTAGATGATCCTGCAATTCTTCTTTAACCAGTATCTCTATTAATTTCATTGGAAAAGAAGTTAAACTAACAGGTCTGCAATTACTTGTGTCGCCTTTTGATCGTCTGTCGTGAATTGGTGTCACATTTGCACATCTCCAGTCCATGGGTACCTCCCCTGAGTCCAATTGAGTTCTAATAATTATGGCTAAGGGTTTACTTACTGCCTTTGCTGCCTCCTCCTTTAATATAACTGGATAGATCTCATTCACCCCCAGATGCCTTTCTTATGTTTAACTTCAAGAATTTCTCCTCCACTTTGCTCTTAGTTATTACAAAATCATCTAGCACACTGTCAGAATCTATTTCACATCTGGCATTCCTTCTGCATCTACATTCACCTTCTGGTGAATTTAGATGCAAAGTACTCATTTAGTTTGATAACTACCTGAGCAGAATCAATAACAACTGAACCATCGATATCAACTGGCCCAAGCTGATTCATCCCCTTTCTCCTAGAGTTTACATAAGTAAAGAACTCTTTGCATCCTCTGCCAAAGATTTCTCATAATCTGCCTTTGCCTGCTTAACCTCCTTTGTGACTTGGTTACAGACGAGCTTATATCTATCATAGGCTTCTGTGTCACGTGTTAATTTATATGCATCATATGCATTTTTCTTTTGTGCCACAGAGGGAATTACATCTGCTTGTATGGGCTTGGTACACCCATTGTCCTGAGCTAGATATCATCATTCTTCTCTTTCTCCATGATTCCTTTCTACTTTTGACTCCTGCGCTTGCTCTCTCTCACTCTCTCTCTCTCTCTCTCTCTCTCTCTCAGGGTAACCCGGGAATTCCTTTTGGCTGGAGAAGCATAAGCCTCAGGCTTCCTTGCACCTTATGGCTAATAATAATAATAATGTCTCACTAGTTCACAAGGGGAAACACAAGTAGTTGCTCTTGACATCTCAAAGGCTTTTGATTGTGTTTGGCATAAAGGTCTTCTAAACAAGCTTTAATCTAATGGTTTGCTAACTGTTTTTAGTAATTGGTTATCCAGTTTTCTCTCTGATCGCTCACTGAGGGTGATGGTAGATGGCTCTCTGTCTTCTAACTTCTCCACTAATGCCGGTGTCGCCCAAGGTTCAGTTCTTTCTCCTACACTTTTCCTCTTGTATATTAATGACCTTCTTCCATTGATTGGAAATCCTATTCATAGTTTTGCCGATGATAGCATATTGCATTCCACTTTCCATTTTGAGAAAACTTGTCCTGCTCGATCAGCTTCAACTTCTCGAAAATCTGCTACCAATTCCTTAAATGCTGATCTTCAGGTAATTCTCCAGTGGGGCAAAGACAACTTAGTTGATTTCAACCCTTCTAAAACTCAGTCTTGTCTTATATCTCGCAAAAAGGATTCTTCTGCTCCTATGCTTATCTTTAGTGACACTCTGATTTCTAGGCAAAATGATATATGGGGATTACCCTGACTTCTGATGTCTCTTGGCACAAGCACATTACAAATATTGCTTCCTCTGCATCTAAAAAACTTTGTTTTCTCTTTCGCTCTCGGTGTTACTTTTCTTCCAAACAGCTGCTCACTGCATAAATCACAAATCTGCCCTGCCATGGAATATTGTTCCCACATCTGGGGTGGTGCCCCCAAAACCTCTCTCAGACTTCTTGATTCCATTCAGAAGAGAGCGGTTAGGTTAATTAATGATTCATCTCTAACAGAGTCTCTCCACTCGCTTTCTCATAGACGTACTGTTTCTGCTGCATCCCTCTTCTACAGATACTTCCATGGGCACTGTTCTGAATTGGCTTCTATAATTACCGCTCTCTCTTTCAAAACAGTCTGAACACGTGCCGCCACCAGCCAACATCCATTTACTGTCCAACTTCAAACCCACAGAACCAACTTTTCATCTTCCTCATTTATTCATTCAACTGCCGTTTTCTGGAACAACCTTCCTTCATATGTATTTCCTGAAAATTACAGTCTACAGAAGTTCAAGTTCAATGTCAACAAATATCTTCTTTCGTCTTCTCAACCTCCAACCCAAGCACGGTACTAAGTACTAAATACTATAGGTTCTAATACCTCTCGTGTTTGGGGTTCACATAAAAAAAAAAAAAAAAAAAAAGTTCATTTGACATCCATTTAGGCCTAAACCTTCAACAATATTTATGAGTTGGTATGAAAAGCCTAGTAGTTTCCAAGATTAATCCTTTGAATGGGCTGTTGGTAACATCATTGGTTCCACCATATTGAATTTAAATAATGTCTTGAATCACCATAGCGACCTTTGCAAAAGCAAAAACCCTTCCCTTTACCCCTGATGTTAGTCATCTCTTTGAGTAAATCCCATTTCAGCTCACTGTAATCACTGCCACCTAGTGGTTCCTTTAACTGCAGATTCTTAATGCATGAAGAATCACTACTGATAATCAAATCAAAAGTATTACTTCCTCTAGTTGCTTCCTGAACATGCTGCTTTAGAAAACAACCATCCAATAAATCCACAAAAGCCTTGCTAGTTTGTGTGAGTGAGTGACCAACTCACAAATTCCAGTCAATATCTGGGAAATTAAAATCCTCCATTATAAAACATGATGATTTTCTGGCCCACTCTGTTTCTCTGTACAGTTATTTATTATACTCATCAGAGTCATTAGGCCTATAACACACTCCTACTCTCAATTTTGCTTTCCCAGTGCTTATGTCACACCAAACTGACTTGATACTGCACTGTCCAGCCATGTCGTCTGGCTGTACTTCCTTGGATTTTATGTTTTTCTTAACTAATAGCATAATCCCCACCTCCCTTCCTATCCTGTCTATCCTTCCAGTTTGCATTATTTATATCTGTATGACACCACATCTCTGATATCCCAACAATGTCTTTCTTTGATGTTTTAACCACCCCAAATTCATGAAATTTATTTACCAAACTCCTACCATTGCTATACAGACAAGTATACATGCACCTGTTCCTATCCTTAGCTACCCTAACACAGCCCAAGTATAGAAACTCCTAGACTTACATAATACTCGACTTTACGTAAGTTTTTCCGGTCGGTGCAAACTCAAAAAAATCGTGGAAACTTATTTTGCATCCTGTAGGAATAAATAGAGGTATTGTGATCGTAAATGTGAACCCAATAATATATAGTTTTTTTTTTTCTTCTCTTGTAATTTGTTCCAAGTCCTTGGAATTTGAAAATTTCGCTTTATTAATAAGCTATTTATCTCTTTAAAAGGTCATATTTATAATGGAAATTGCACTACCCTTTCATCATTATCATATGTTTCCATTATAAGAATCAATTTTGAACACCTTTAATATATTTTTCAAAACCACATTTCTGTAGGTCACTACCATAAAACAATTTCCATTTTCTGGTTTATTGGGCTTTTCTGTTAGTGCATCTAATTATAAACAGATAGCAAACTCAATCTTATTGAATTTGCGATAATACCGATAACTGCAATTATGTGGGTTTTTACGCTATTATAGTGAAATATATTCCCCTTCACTGACATCTTCAATCATATAAAAAACAAATTCTCTTCATTCCTATGCGACCAACGAAAAGTGAAAGTGGTGGTAGCGCCAGGAAACAAAACAAAATTGATTTAGAAATGAAGATGAAAATGATTAAGTATGAAGCAAGATAAAGTTTGTCATCTATTGTAAAGGAATTAGGTCTCGCTGCTTCAACAGTGAATACTATTTTAAAGGGCAGTGCACGTATAAAGGAACATGTCAAAGGATCAACAGTGATCACAAAACAGCGTTCAGGTGCTATATCGAAGATGGAACAACTGTTAATAATATGAATGGAAAATCAGATTCATTAGCGACTGCTCCTGAGTCTAATGACAATTCAAGCAAAAGCAACAAGCATTTATAAAGACATTAAGGATAAGTACAGCGAGCCCCAACCAAAGTTCGTGGCAAGCAACGGGTGGTTTAATAGGTTCAAGCATTACGTTTGTTTCCACAAAGTTAAAGTATGCGGTAAAGTCGCCAGTGCCGATTCTGCAGCTGCAGTGAAATTTTGTGATATTTGAAAAAATTGTGTTGGAAAAAATTATTGTTGAAGGCAGCTATTCAATGCAGCAAATTTTTAACTTTAACGAGACTGTTCTGTATTGGAAAAAAAATGCCGGATCGAACATACATTGCCAAAGAGGAAAATACAATGCCAGGTTTCAAGGTGTCAGAAGAGAGGACCACACTCTTCCTTGGGGCTAATGCAGTGGGAGATTACAGATTTAAACTACTGCTTGTATGCCATTCTGGAAATCCTTGTGAATTCAAGTGATAGTGAAATAAAGCCACCCTACCCATGTATTTCCGATCGAACCAGAGACCATGGATAACAATATCTCTTTGAAGATTGGTTTAAATGTTGCTTCATTCCAGAGATTGAAAAATATTGTATAGAAACGATGTTCCTTTCAAGATTTTGATTCTATTAGATAATGCTCCTGGACATCCTAGGTTTCTTAGATGATTTCAATTCGAACAGGAGAGTCATATTTCTACCGCCAAACACGACTTCACTCATCCAATCTATGGATCAGGCTGTTCTTTCGAATTTAAAAGCATACTATTTACGCACAAAATTTGCTCAAGCATTGTCTGCAGTAAACAATGAGAGAATTACATTAAGAGACTTTTGGAAATCTTACAATATTTATCACGCCATCTTAAACATTAATAAGGCCTGGGCGGAAATTACTAAAAGTTGTTTAAATGGCGCAGGGAAGAAAATTTGCCCACAGAAAATATGTAAAGGTTGCAGAGCTACTTCAGCTGGAGGTTGATGCCAAAGATGTGGAGTTAATAGAGGAAGAAGAAAATGCTGAAGAAGCTCAAGATGAACCAAATGAGGAGCGAGATGCTTAATCACCACAGAGATGGCAATGGCATTTTGTGAAAATGCATTGGCAATGGCGAGGTTTCAGAAGGTGGATCCTGACAGTGAACAATTCTTAAAAGTTAAGAGAGGAGCGAATAATATGCCTGCTTGCTGCAAAGAAATCTATGATATAAAAAAAAAAAAAAGCCACCGTCCAGTCATCCATTAATATGTTCTTTCGTAAGGTTGAGTGGCTGACCATTTCTAAATCTCCACAGCCCTCAACCTCCGTAACTGTGTACTTATCAGCTGAAGACGTTGATTCTGGCAATGATGCTTGAGAGGTAAAACTTACTAATGGTATGCCTGTCTGCTCTCTTTTTTTGTAATTTTATAATTTTGAATTTTTTTTTTTAAATTGCACACTTTGGTAATTTTTCCTGTGTATGAGATAAAAAATTGAATAAATACAATAAATAATTCTATTTACATGTTCGGAAAACATTTCTTTTTTGATTCAATCAATTCAGCGAGCACAGTTACGAGTGCTGCACAAGCACGGGGGAATTCCCCGAGCTTAAGTAGCTATTTGTTATTTGGTTTTTTTTTTTTTAGGAGCATTAGCAACTAAGGCCATATTGCTCCGGGAATATGCGGTGGTCATTCCCTGACCTTTCCGCATCCTCCGTATTTGGTGGTGACGGGCTCGAACCCCGGTCTAATCAAGAAGCGTGTGCTACGCACTGCTGCTCCTTCCCACCTGGCTACGGAGGCGCCCCCGACTTAAGTAGCGTTCCACAGAATGCAACCCTTACGTAAGTTGGGGAGTTCCTTATTTACTTGTTCTGCAATGTTTCTCAGCAGTCTCAAGAATCCCCTGCACATTGTTTTCCAGGCTGCTGCTCATTCCAATAGAAGCAGTGCAAGAATCACTTTCACCTCTGCTAGCGGCTACTGATGATCTATTAGTCAATGTATCCCCCCCATGCTAACAGTTTCCAACCCACCTAACACCGTGTCGATAGCATCAGCAAATATTCTTGCACCCTTTCTATTTAAGTGTATCCCATCCCTGTAGGAATCTCTCCTGTTAACAAGCACACACCTGGCTGAGAAAAATTCTACCCCTTGAGCCTTGCACAATCTCTCCAGGGCCAAATTGATTGACAAGGCTCTCATCATATACTCCCTCCTATCGTGTCTGGGCAGAATTGCAGACTACACTTTCAAATTCAATCCTCACGGTTTTTTTTTTTTAAACACTGACCTGCACTTGTTAAGTAATTCCATTGGTCTCCTTTTAATATCATTAGTGCCAACGTGTGCAACAATATTACCTTTTGTGCTCTTAAAAAATGACCTTTTACAGAGATAAATAGCTGTTATATATATGGCAAAAATTTCAACTTCCGAGGCCTTAGACCGAATTACCAAAAAAATGTGCTATTCAGTTCACATTACGATATTTTCATGATACATTCATTTATTCTTACGGATGCAAAATATGTTTACACATTTTTTTTTTAAGTTCGCACCAGCAAGCAAAAACTTACATAAAGTCAAATTTCCGTAAGTCGAGTATTACTCCTGTATACGTTAAAAGGACAGAATTAATGGGATACTTGGTTACTGGGCAATGCGACCTCGTCATCCCTCTCGATAGTGTACAAATCCATTGCTTGGTAGGTATATAGGTACACTGCCTCATCGAATTCACATAGATGCTAATTTGATGTCAGTATGGATAAACGTTGTGAGTTAACAGACTTCGAAAGAGGGATGATAGTGGGTGCCCAAATGTATGAGTCACTATCATGCGCTAGCATTTTAAAAACGAAGGTGTCGTCATTTATCTCCAATTCAAGTGGCAAGGTGAATACTTTGGGCTTTAACATTTAATCATTGGAATCTTTTCTCACTGAGTCGAGACGGCAGATTATGGTTTAATGGTCAGTTCAAGTTTTACGTGTTCTTGATTTAGGACATTATTTGCAGAGGAAACCTACTTTATAGGAAGAGACTCAACAGATAACATTTGAGTTAAAAACGTATTTTGTGGACAACATTAACTTGTAGAGGCAGATCACTGAAAAATTCGAGGAACTAAAACAATCATATCTAATACACAAATCACACATGTCCGTATAGGTTGTTGCTATTATTTCAACGCCTTTTCAGATATTCCTAATATTTTCTAGGTGCTATTCCGACTGAAATAACAATAAAAAAAAATTATCTAACATAGATGCGTAAAAGACACTGAAAGGACAGAATTTGCGGCACATGGTTCCTGGGCAACACGATGCTGTCACCCCTTTCACTACTGGAAGAACCCACTGCTTGGCAGGTATATAGGTACACTGCATAACTGCATTCACATTGTTGTGGTTGGTATTTGACTTAATGACACAAGGGCTACTGAGGCCAATTTGTGTCTCCTCATAGCTTATTTAGTCGAAATATACCGGTGTAGCTGTTAAATTTAATAATCCTGTATAGGCCAATACATTTTAAATACATAAGTTCTTCTATTTTTGCAGCATTTCCCAGGATATGAGTTAAATCATGTGGGAGATTCAGACTACAGACCGACTGAAAAGTGCTTGACCATATGATTGAATATAAGGGACAATCAAACAGAAAATGCCTACCAGTAAGTTGACTGTCACAGGATGAACACTGGAGTGGATCTTCTCCCAGTAGCAGGAACAGATGGGTATTGTGAGTGTGTCCAATTCTGAGTCTTGCCCGTACCACTTCCTCTCGTCTGTTTTGTCGAAAGACTGAGAGCCATAGCTTTAGTTCTTGCTTTATCCGATAAAGTTTGCTGCCAGTATTCCATTTCCAGATCTGTGACCAGTTGTCGTAACTTGCTTTGTGAATAACAAAGTAATTGTAGATGCAAAACAGATCCAAGATTTTTTTCTTACTAATCTTAGTAATGCATCTGACATTTGCCTTTGCCTTTTTGAAAAGTATCAAGTTGGTTGTGGTAGGGCATCTTCGGAAAATATTCTATGCTTTGATTTTCTCGCGTTTTGCTAGGGAACATGCATTGTTCCACCACGGCTTTGGATGTATGGGAAATTTCGATGAAGTTGTTGGTATTGTTAATTTTGCAATCTGGAGGAGTTTGTCAGTCACATATTTCACTGCAGAGTCAAATGATACCTGTTGGATTTGTTACTGTTCTAATATTGCCAGCTATTTGTATCTTGCCCAGTTTGCCTTATCTAATCTCCACTTTGGAGCTCTTCCTGGTTGAAAGGGGTAGGTTCATTTAAAGTAATCCTTATTGGATAATGATCACTACTCAGGGGATCATTATGAACTGCTCAATCCAGTAGAGGGTATATAGCTGTGCTAGTTCCTGTGGTTAGACGTATATATGTGGGTGTCCCGCCATTCAAGAGTATTAGGTTGAGCTTATCAAGTAGTTTCTCTAGAATTTGACCTCTTTTATCTATATTTTCATTTCCCCACAGAGGATGATGGCCATTCATATCTCCCATGATACATAAAAGACCTCTGCAATCAGTGGTCTTCTAGTTCTGGTCATGTTATATCTTTGTTTGGTGGTAAGTAGATGGAGGCAATTGTCACATGAAAGTTTACTGCAATCTGTACTGCTATAACCTTTAGATTAGTCTGCAAAGGGATCTGTATAGTTGGTATACCAGAATTTACTAGGATTGCTACTCCACCATGAGCTGTGCTGCTTGTAATTCTGTCTTTTCTGTATATATTGTAATGTTTTAGTAATGTGTTATTCTGAGGTTTAAGATCAGCACTTAGCACTAGTAGAGGCACTTGATGCAAGAAAGCAAGCCTATGCAGCATCAGCCAAAAAAAAAAAAAAAAAAAACCCCCACTTCCACTTCACCCCTCTGTTCGTTCAAAATACCTGTCCAGCTGAGCCCTAAACCCATTTAGGCTATCAACCTCCACCACAAGGGATGGAAGTCTGTTCCACCAACCAACCACCCACTGGCCAAAGGCAAATTTCTGCACGTCTATCCTACATCTGTCTTTCCTCAATTTGAATTTATGCCCTCTCAGGTGATTTTTCTGAGCCAGAGGAAGAATCCCATCAGCATTGAGCATGCTCAAACCATTCAAGGCTTTATACACCTCCATCAGATCACCTCGCTGGTGCCTAGTCTCCAGACACTGTAATTTGCAAAACCCAAGCCCTTCTTCGCAAGAGCACCCCTTTGTTCCATTCACCAATCCTGCTGCCCTTCTCTGTACTCGTTCCAGCAGCTCTACATCCCTCTTGAAATGAGGCCTCCAGACCCGCATACAGCACTCCAGGTGTGGCCCGACCATTGCCCTATACCAGGGAACAATCACCTCCCCATCCCCGCTGGAAAAATTCCTGTACATCATTGACAATACTCCATGAGCCACTCTTGCAGCCCGTCTGCACTGCTCAGAGAACTTCATATCTGCCTGCACAACCACCCCCAAGTCCCTTTCATTCTCTACCACTGTCAGTGTAGTACCACAGAGTTGATACGTTGCTCTGGGGTTGCTGTTTCCCATGTGTAGCACTTTACACTTGTCAATGCCAAACTTCACCCGCCACCTCTCAGCCCATCTGCTCAACCCCTCCAGATCCTGTTGCAGTAGCATAGTGTCAGTAGTGTCCCTGACAACCCTGCCAACCTTTGTATCGTCTGCTAACTTGGACATTAAGCTTGATATACCATCATCAACATCATTTATAAATACAGAAAAGATATGTTTCTTGCAAACAGACTAATTGGATTGTATTGTATCTCGAAGTTTCTGCGGCGTCTTCTACAATTCCAATGTAAAAATGTATTCATTATTTAGTTTTGATAGAATTATCAGCTTGTTTTCTTGAGTTTGTTGTTTTTGGATTCTCTGTTTTTGTCTTCTTTTTTAGGAAAAAATGGCTTTCGGTATTAATCTCTTCTTCTTCTTCTGCAAAAATTTCTAGTATTGTTTCTTCTGTCTGGTTTTTTTCTTCTATTTCCATATCATCCATTTTATTTCTGTTTTCTTCAGCAGTTCTGACTTGTTTTGTAGATTTAGTGGTTTCTCTAGTTGGCAGTATCGTAATGGGCATGTTTATTGCCTGTTCAGGTTTTTCTTTTGATTCAATAAGCAGAGAAGCACCCAGTCTAACATGGATTTTTTTGGTGGGATCGTTACATATGTCTGTGTTTCTATTGTCCTATAAGTTTGCATTACCTGTGTGTACATTTGTCTATTTGTTCATTGTGGTTGTATTGTTTTTTTTTTTTGCTTCTTGGTATGTTACATTGTTTATTTCTGTATTCTTATATTTCTGTATTCTCTTTTCTCTCTTCCATTCTTCACATTCTTTTGAGTAGACATGTTCTCCTCTGCAGTTTGGGCATCTTGAATTCTGTGCTGTACAGTCGTGTTGTGTGTGCTCTCGTGACGCACATTTGGTACAGACGGAAAAGCCTCTACATACTGCTTGAGAGTGTATTTATGTATTTGTAATTATATTCCTCATTGGGATAATTTCTCCTTTTTTAATTGTTATTCTTTTCATTTGAATAACTCCTTGGTCTTTCAACTCCTTTTATCTCATCTTCTGGAACATTGAGGAGATCACACTCTGTAATTACTCCTTTCAAGGTATTCAGGGTGGAATTCAGGGTAACTGTTATTGGAATTTCTTCAAAAGTTCTAGCTTTTATTAGATGCTCTGTTTGTTTTTCATTTTTGTCATCTCTACTAGTAGATCCCCAGATGTTAGTCTTCTGACTGTTTTAGGGGAACCAGCTATGCTTTCAAGAGTTTTTTGAATTCTGAAAGGTGACAAACTTCCGATCGATTGTTCATCATTCTCAGAACGAATAATTGAATAGAAACAGTGGTGTAACTAGAGGGATTTCCTCTGTCCTTTGTCTCTTGGCTGTACATGAATCCGGATCTTGTTTTCTGCTAGTTTGAGTAGCAGAAACATGGTCTGTGTTTGCTCCTTTTTGCCCTTGGCAAGAGGACTTTTCTGCCAAGGTTCCTGGCCCCGCCACGGGGAGGCAGGAGCAGTGCCGCTAGGAGGCCAAGCAGTTGAAGGGTTAGTTGGTTAGTGGAAACTAGAAATATATAAAAAATGATAAAGAAAGGTGAGTTTCCTTTCTGTGTTCTAACTTTTGGTTTTTAAAGTATAGAACTGTTTTAAATAAGACTGTTAAGAGAAAGACGGGAACTTAAAAATAACTTGAATCACTTGTCAAGAGCACTCTACAAGTCCCAGTAATATCACTTAGCCTCGAAAAACGCTTGGCACCCGGGCCCTGAGGGTTTATCTTTTCCACCCAGGTTACTGGTACTGCCATGGGGAGGCAGGAGCAGTGTCACAAGGTGACCAAGCAGCCGAGTTAGTAAATTAGTATTTATAGAAAAAAGAAACAGAAAGGTGGGTTCCCTTTCTGGGTCTTTGCCTACTTCTTTTAGAGCGAAAGTGCTACTCTGATATACAAATAAAATCACGAAAACGGTTTTTGAAACAAAAAGTATAATGTGTTCACTCAAATGCTCTTTACAAAAAGTGCTTTTAGAAATGCACTAGAAATCGCTTGGCCACAAAACACTTGGCACCCAGGGCCCTGCATTCACGTAGACACTAATTCGATGTCAGTACGGATAACAGACTTTGAAAGAAGGATGATAGTAGGTGCCCGATGCATGGGTCACTATCACAGAGGTGGTACAGAAATTGAACTATTCCAGTTTGACAGTATCAAGAGTACATCAGGAATACAAATTTCTGGAATAACATCTCATCGTGGACAGTGCTGTAGGCAGAGAAAGGTGAAGGATGAACGTGGCCGTTGATGTCTGTCTTGCATTGTTTCAGCCAACTGGAGAGAGACAGTGGCACAAATCACTGCAGAATTCAATGAGGAGGTGCCAGAAAAGTCTCCACCAAGACAATCAGGTGATCATTAGCTCAACAGGTAATGGGAGCTACCAACCCACCAGAGTCCCATTGCTAACAACACCGTGACCCAGGAGTCTGCGCCTCAACCAGGTGAAAGAACATGAAAACTGGACCTTGGATGATTGGAGATGGGTTTCCTGGCCTGATGAGACCCATTTGCAGTTAT
The DNA here is from genome assembly GCF_048544385.1 of Mastigoproctus giganteus. NCBI lineage: Eukaryota > Metazoa > Arthropoda > Arachnida > Uropygi > Thelyphonidae > Mastigoproctus > Mastigoproctus giganteus. The sequence continues at coordinate 154,285,334 of NC_143587.1, read as the reverse complement.
TTTGAGCAGATGTGATGGTGTGTAGCTGGTGGAAACTGCACAAAGCTATGCACCTGTTATGTCAACAAGGAACTGTTCAGGCAGGTGGACAGTCAGAAATGTTCTGGGGCATGTTCAACCGGGACACGTTGGGACCTCTGGTATGTCTAGATGCATCTCTGAATGGTCCAGGTTACGTGTGCATCCTTGTAGACCATTTGCATACCTTCATGGTCATAGTGCACCAACAGGGCAATGGACTCCAAGCAGGAAAATGCGCCTCCCCCACAGAGTCGTGGTGACTACAACCTGGTTCAAAGAGCATTCCGCATATTTTACCACCAGGGAATGCATCCCCATTCAATGGACACGAACCCCATGGAGTATCTTTGATATGCTGTGGAAAGGTCTGTTTGAGCTTTGGATCCTCCACCCAGGAATGTGATGGAATTATGGACAGCAGTGCAGCAAGCATGGATGGAAATACCTGTGGAACACTTTCGTGAAGTAATGGACTCAATGCATCGCTGTGTGACTGTCTTTATCCAGGCAAGAGGCTGTCTTTATCCAGCCTACCCCAGGTAGGTATCCCATGTTTCTTTCCACTCTGTGTACGTATAATTCAAGTTTGTAATACAAGTGCAAAAAAATATTATATGTTCTCTAAAACTCATTTAATTTCAGAAAAAAATAGCATAAATCATTACAAAAGTAATATATAATCAGCATACCTGTAATTGTCCTTAATGTTTGCTTCTAAAGGATTTTCCCTTGTATTCTGCTTACTTTCGATCACAAGGAGCCAACATAATCCCCATTATTACAGGATCCCATCGACCTTGGTACCACTTTTCCATTGTAGAAATATCTTGATGAAACCACTCACTCTTGTTCATCACTCATATCTCTCAGATTTTTGGGGTAAAATTTGAGATAGGAATGGAGAAAATGAATTGAATTTTCGATGACATTCGACAGCCCATTCTTCTGTAGCATTCGAGCAAATCAGACACCAACATTTCATAGTTTTTTTTCCTATTACCCAAAAAACCACATATTACTGCCTTAAATGAGCAGCAAGTTACGAATTTAACCTCCTATAATTGGGTTTCAAACAAATTGTCTTTCAGAAGTTTTCTAAATTGGAGTCCTACAAAAATTCCTTCCTAAAGTTTGGCATATCTTAAATTAGGAAACACTTCTCAAATATGCAAATCCATTACCTTTATTTAGTCCCTACATAAAAATTTTTCATTGATTCCGGTTTGGTTGTGTAGAGGTGAAAGAAGAACCTTGTTTGATTGCACTAAAGGAATATATTTTACATTACATTGTCCTAGTAAGCTCATTCCGCATGTCCTAATGTTGCACAATATAATGTTTTTCCATCACATGGCTTGAGCATTACTTGAGGCATATGATGCAAGAAAGCAAGCTTATAAAGCATCAGCCAAAAAAAAAAAAAAAAACACCCTTCCCATTTCACCAATCTGGTCACTCCAAGTGTTAATCTAGTTCAGCCTTAAATTTATTCCACAACAACAGATAGAAGTCTATTCCAGCAATCAACTACCTGCTGGCTAATGGCAAACTTCCACACATCTATTCTACAACCGTTTTTCCTCAATTTCAATCTATGCCCGCTCAGGTTCTTAATCTGAGCAAGCGGAAATATCCCATCAGCATTGAACTTGCTCAAACTATTCAAGGACTTGTACACCTCGATCAGATCACCTTGCAGATGCTTAGTCTCAGATGCTGGAACTTGCAGACCTTGAGCCTCTCTTGGTAAGAGCACTCCTTTTTCCTCTCAATCTTGTTGATAGGATATAGAGTTGCTAGAATGAGTATAGAGAATGTATTCGTTCTAGCAACTCTATATCCTTCCTAAAATGAGACCTCCAGACCTGTATGCACTACAAGATGTGGCCTGATCATTGCCTTATACAAAGGTCTAATCACCTCCTTTTATCTACTAGCAAAATTACTATACATCATTGACATAACTCCATGACCCACTCTCACAGCCCATCTGCACTGCTCAGAGAACTTCATATCCAAATGCACAATTACCCCCCCGAGTCTTTTTCATTTGCCATCTCTTGAATATATTACCAAACAGTTTGTACATTTCTCTTGGGTTACTGCTACCCACATGCAGTACTTTGCATTTATTTAGCCCTACATGAAATTTAGTCCCTACATCAATATTAAACTTCAGTTGCCAATTCTAAGCCCATCTGCCTATCTTTTCTAGATCCTGTTGCAGTAGCATACTGTCTTTACTACCATTAACAACCCTGCCAACCCAAACTTTGTATCATCTGCAAACTTGGACATTAAGCCTGATAGACCATCAATATCAAATAGACAAACCAACGTTCGGTGCTGGGCCCATGTGTCATTAAGACACATGGGCCCAGCACTGAACCCTGGGGGATTCCACTAATAACATTAGTCCATGTACAGCAGTGTCCATTTATTACCACTCTCTGCCATCTCCCAATCAACCATCCCTTTATCCACTGCAGCAACTTGCCCTGAATACCATACCACTCCAACTGTACAGCAGTCTTTGAGGCACAACAGTAAAAAAAGCTTTCCTGAAATCCAAGTATATGATAAAATTATTTTTTGCATCCAGTTCAGTTCCTTTGTGGCCACATCATAGTATTGAATTAAATTGGTCAGACAAGACTTGCCATTAACAAACCCATGCTGTTGCTGGTATAGGTCTTAAGACACAAGGGCTAATGAGGCCAAATTGTGTCTGTTCTTTGTTTATTTACTGGCAACATATAGACGTTAAATTGTATGCTCCTGTACAGGTCAATATATTTTAGGTACATCAAAAGTTCTTCTACATTTGCTTCATTTCCTATGAAGAGAAATAAATCATGAGAGATGTTCAAATGTTGAAAGTGTTGGAGCAGATGGTTGAATGTAAGGGACAATCAACCAGAAAACGACTGATCTTAAATTGTCCGACAGGATGAACACTGAGGTGGGTTTCTCCCAATAGTAGGAAGAGAAGATGTTTTCTTTTTTTTTTTTTTTTTTTTTTGTAAATTGTTGGCACATCGGCTTCTGTGGCCATAATACACCTCCCAAAGTTTTTGCATTTTACACTGATCCAAACACGAGGTGGTATTTGAACCCGCGACCTTTGGGTTGCCAGGCAGGCACTTTAACCACCTGGCTAGCCCGGTTGGCAAAGAGATATGTATGATGAGTGTTTCCAATTCTGAGTCTTGCCAGTACCACTTCCTCTCTTCTGTTTGGTTGGAAGCTAGAGAGCCACAGATTTGAATCTTGTTTAACGAACCCATGCTGAATCTGAACTATTACTGCAGTCTTGTCTAGGTGAGCCTCCATAACTTCTTTAACCAGTGACTCCATTATTTTCTCCAGAACAGCATGTTAAACTAACAGATATATAAGTATTTGTGTCACTCTTCAAACCCCCTTTGTGAATTGGGGATATATGTGCACATCTCCAGTCCATAGAGACCTTCCCTCAATCTAAGGATGCTCTCATAATTATGGTTAAGTGTTTGCTTACTTCCTTTACTGCCTTCTTCAATATAACTGGATAGATTCTATCCACTCCAGGTGCCTTTATGTTTTTACTTCAATTTCTCTTCCACTTTGCTCTCAGTAATTACAAAATCATTTAGACCCCTATTGGAGTTTTGTAAACTTCTGTCCTCTTCCTTACAGAATTCCTCATGTGTAAATGTAGATGCAAAATACTCATTCAGTTTGTCAGCTATTTGAGCAGGATCATCAACAGTCGAACCATCATTATCAAGTGGACCAATCTGAGTTTACATAAGTAAAGAAGTCTTTGTTGTTTTTCTTTGCATCCTTTGCTAAGGATTTCTCGTGCTCAGCCTTCACTTGCCTAACTTCCTTTGTGACTTGATTACAGACCAGCTTAAACCTATCATAGGCTTCTGTGATGCCTGATAATTTATATGCATCCCATGCATTTTTCTTCTCTGCCACGAGTCCCATTAGTTAAACTGACGTCCATTAGTCCTTGAACAGTATTTCTTAGTTTGTATGAAAAGCCTAGTAGCATCCAAGATTAATTTCTTGAATGCTTCCCAGAGCAGCAAAGCAAAAGGCTCAAGCTAATGGAAGTGCTGTGGCTCAGAGCAGAACTGAGGGGGGCAGTTGTCCTCTGACTCACAGCCTTATAAAATGCACTGTTTGCTTGATGTTTGCAGAGCAATCGGGTACAGGACATGATACTGCCAAGGGGGATGTCTTTGTGTGTGCGCGATGCAAGGAGTGTATCGATATCAGGCAACAACTCGGCGTTCTTTTGGGCCTATATGAGAGCTTGAAGGACAGGGTGGATGCCCTCGAAGAAACTAAATTGAGGGGCCCATCAAGCTCTCAGATGCCCACATCAACGCCAGAGCTTGCACTTGGGCATCGCGTGACACAGAGACAACCCCCAAGGCAGAATGCGCTGGTCCCGAAGGAACTAGTAGTTGTTGGTGACTCTATTGTCAGGGAAACGGGGAACATGCTTTGTAAAAAAGATAGGTGGAACAGGACCAGGGTATGTCTGCCAGGGGCAAAGGTTGATGACGTTGTAGAGCGAATATCATCTTTTAAGGGCACAAAAGGTGATATAGTTGTACACGTTGGCACTAATAATATTAAGAGTAGGAGACCGGCAGAATTACTTAACAAGTACAGGTCACTGTTGAACAAAAGCCGAGAATTAGGGTTGAATTTGAAAGTGTCTGCAATTCTGCCCAGACACGATAGGAGGGAGTATATGATGAGAGCCTTGTCGATCAATTCGGCCCTGGAAAGATTGTGCAAGGCTCAAGGGGTAGAATTTTTTTCAGCCTGGACTGTACTTGTTAACAGGAGAGATTGCTTCTACAGGGATGGGATACACTTAAATAGAAAGGGTGCAAGAATATTTGCTGATGCTATCGAGGCAGTGTTAGGTGGGTCGGAAAACTGCTAGCTTGGGGGGAGACAAAGACCAATAGATTGACAGTAGCCACTGGCAGAGGTGAAAGAGATTCTTGCACTGCTTCTATTAGAATGAGCAGAAGCCTGGAAAACAAGATGCATGGTATTTCAGAGACTGCTGGGAGCCATTGTGGTACAAGTAAACACATGGGTTGTGTTAGGGTAGCTAAGAATAGAAACAGGTGCAGGTATACTTGCGTGTACACCAATGCTAGGAGTTTAGTAAATAAATTTGATGAATTTGAGGTATTGCTCAAAACATCGAAGGCAGATATTGTTGGGATATCAGAGACGTGGTGTCACACAGATATAAGGGATGCGGAACTGCAATTTGGGGAGTACAACGTCTACAGAAAGGATACACAGGATAGGAAGGGGGGAGGTGTTATGCTATTAGTTAAGAAACACATAAAAACCAAGGAAGTGAAGCCAGTTGACATCGCTGGACAGTGCAGTGTGGAGTCAGTTTGGTGTGACATAAACATTGGGAGATCAAAATTGAGAGTAGGAGTGTGCTATAGGCCTAATGACTCTGATGAGTATAATAAGGAACTGTACAGGGAAATAGAGTGGGCCAGTAAATCAGAGTGTCTTATAATGGGAGATTTTAATTTCCCAGATAATGACTGGAATTTGGGGGCTGGATACTCACACACTAGCAGGGCTTTTGTGGATTTATTGGATGATTGTTTTCTACATCAGCATGTTCGGGAGGCAACTAGAGGGAGTAATACTCTTGATTTGATTATCAGCAGTGATTCTTCATGCATTAAGAATCTGCAGATAAATGAACCACTAGGTGGCAGTGATCACAGTGTGCTGAAGTGGGATTTACTCAAAGAGGTAACTACCATTAGGGGTAAAGGGAAGGGTTATTGCTTCCGTAAAGGCGACTACGATGGACTAAGACAGTATTTAAATTCTATACAGTGGGACCAACTGATGATGTTACCAACAGCAAATTCAAAATGGGAAGCATTCAAAGAACTTATCTTGGAAGCTACTAGGCTTTACATACCAACTAAGAAATATTGTTCAAGGTTTAGGCCAAAATGGATGTCAGATGAACTAATGAGGCATATGGCAGAGAAGAAAAATGCATGGGATACTTACAAATTAACACATGACACAGAAGCCTATGATAGATACAAGTTGATATGCAACCAAGTTACAAAGGAGGTTAGGCAGGCAAAGGCAGATTACGAGAAATCCTTGGCAAGGGATGCAAAGAAAAACAGCAAAGAGTTCTTTACTTATGTAAACTCTAGAAGGAAAGGGATGAATCAGATTGGTCCACTTGATATTGATGGGTCAAGTGTTGATGATCCTGCTCAGGTGGCTAACAAACTAAATGAATATTTTGCATCGACATTCACACATGAGGAGTTATTCAGCAAGGGGAATGCCAGAGGTGTATTCAACTCTAGCAGTAAGTTACAGAATCTTGAAATAACTGGGAGTAAAGTGGAGGAGAAACTGTTGAAGATAAACACAAGAAAGGCACCCGGGGTGGATGGGATCTATCCAGTTATATTAAAGGAGGCAGCAAAGGAAGTAAGCAAACCCTTAGCCATAATTATGAGAGCTTCCTTGGACTCAGGGGAGGTACCCATAGACTGGAAATGTGCAAATGTGACCCCAATTCACAAAGGAGGATCAAAGGCTGACACAAGTAATTATAGACCTGTGAGCTTAACTTCTGTTCCAGGAAAATTAATGGAGGCACTGGTTAAAGAAGCACTGCAGGATCATTTAGACAAGACTTCAGTTATAGCTCAGACACAGCATGGTTTTGATAAGGGGAAGTCTTGCCTGACCAACTTGATTGGATACTATGATGCAGTCACAAAAGAACTGGATGCAGGGAATAACTTTGATATTATATACTTGGATCTTAGAAAGGCTTTTGATACTGTTGCACATGGAAGACTGCTACACAAATTGGAGCAGTGTGACATTGGAGGCAAATTGCTGCTATGGATAAAGGGGTGGTTGAGGGGGAGAAGACAGAGAGTGGTAATCAACGGACACTGCTCATCGTGGACTGATGTTATTAGTGGAGTCCCTCAGGGTTCAGTGTTGGGTCCATTATTGTTTTCTGTATTTATAAATGATATTGATGATGGTATATCGGGATTAATGTCCAAGTTTGCAGACGATACAAAGGTTGTCAGGGTTGTCAAGGACACTACTGACACTATGCTGCTGCAACAGGATCTGGAAAGGTTGAGCAGATGGGCGGAGAGGTGGCAAATGAAGTTTAACATTGACAAATGTAAAATACTACACATGGGAAACAGCAACCCCAGAGCAACGTATCAACTCTGTGGTACAACACTGACAGTGGTAGAGAATGAAAGGGACTTGGGGGTGGTTGTGCAGGCAGATATGAAGTTCTCTGAGCAGTGCAGACGGGCTGCAAGAGTAGCTCATGGAGTATTGTCAATGATATACAGGAATTTTTCCAGCAGGGATAAGGAGGTGATTATTCCATTGTATAAGGCGATGGTCAGGCCACACCTTGAGTACTGTATACAGGTCTGGAGGCCTCATTTCAAGAAGGGTGTAGAGCTGCTGGAACGAGTACAGAGAAGGGCAACAAGATTAGTGAATGGAACAAAGGGGTGCTCTTACGAAGAAAGGCTTAAGTTTTGCAAATTACAGTGTCTGGAGACTAGGCACCAGCGAGGTGATATGATAGAGGTGTATAAAGCCTTGAATGGTTTAAGCATGCTCAATGCTGATGGGATTCTTCCTCTAGCTCAGAATAATCACCTGAGAGGGCATAAATTCAAATTGAGGAAAGACAGATGTAGGATAGACGTGCGGAAATTTGTCTTTAGCCAGCGGGTGGTTGGTTGGTGGAACAGACTTCCATCCCTTGTGGTGGAGGTTGATAGCCTAAATAAGTTTAAGGCTCAGCTGGACAGGTATTTTGAACGAACAGAGGGGTGAAGTGGAAGTGGTTTTTTTTTTTTTTTTGGCTGATGCTGCATAAGCTTGCTTTCTTGCATCAAATGCCTCTACTAATGCTAAAATGCTAATTTAGAATTTGCCATTAGGGTTGTGTTAGGGTAGCTAAGAACAGAAATAGGTGCGTATATACTTGCGTGTACACCAATGCTAGGAGTTGAGTAAATAAATTTGATGAATTTGAGGTATTGCTCAAAACATCAAAGGCAGATATTGTTGGGATATCAGAGACGTGGTGTCACACAGATATAAGGAATGCAGAACTGGAATTTGGGGAGTACAACGTCTACAGAAAGAATAGACTGGATAGGAAGGGAGGAGGGGTTACGCTATTAGTTAAGAAATACATAAAATCCAAGGAAGTGAAGCCAGTGGACATCGCTGGACAGTGCAGTGTCGAGTCAGTTTGGTGTGACATAAGCATTGGGAGATCAAAATTGAGAGTAGGAGTGTGCTATAGGCCTAATGACTCTGATGAATATAATAAGAAACTGTACAGGGAAATAGAGTGGGCCAGTAAATCAGAGAGTCTTATAATGGGAGACTTTAATTTCCCAGATATCGACTGGAATTTGGGGGCTGGTCACTTACACACACTAGCAAGGCTTTTGTGGATTTATTGGATGATTGTTTTCTAAATCAGCATGTTCGGGAGGCAACTAGAGGGAGGAATACTCTTGATTTGATTATCAGCAGTGATTCTTCACGCATTAAGAATCTGCAGATAAATGAACCACTAGGTGACAGTGATCACAGTGTGCTGAAGTGGGATTTACTCAAAGAGGTAACTACCATTAGGGGTAAAGGGAAGGGTTATTGCTTTCGTAAAGGCGACTATGATGGACTGAGACAGTATTTAAATTCTATACAGTGGGACCAACTGATGATGTTACCAATAGAAAATGCAAAATGGGAAGCATTCAAAGAACTTATCTTGGAAGCTACTAGGCTTTATATACCAACTAAGAAATATTGTTCAAGGTTTAGGCCTAAATGGATGTCAGATGAACTAATGAGGCATATGGCAGAGAAGAAACGTGCATGGGATACATACAAATTAACACATGACACAGAAGCCTATGATAGATACAAGTTGATCTGTAACCAAGTTACAAAGGAGGTTAGGCAGGCGAAGCAAGATTACGAGAAATCTTTGGCAAGGGATGCAAAAAAAAACAGCAGAGTTCTTTACTTATGTAAACTCTAGAAGGAAGGGGATGAATCAGATTGGTCCATTTGATATCGATGGGTCAACTGTTGATGATCCTGCTCAGGTAGCTAACAAACTAAATGAATATTTTGCATCGACATTCACACATGAGGAGTTATTTAGGGAGGGGAATGCCAGAGGTGTATTCAACTCTAGAAGTAAGCTAGAGAATCTTGTAATAACTGAGAGTAAAGTGGAGGAGAAATTGTTGAAGATAAACACAACAAAGGCACCCAGGGTGGATGGGATCTATCCAGTTATATTAGAGGAGGCAGCAGAGGAAGTAAGCAAAACCTAAGCCATAATTATGAGAGCTTCCTTCGACTCAGGGGAGGTACCCACAGACTGGAGATGTGCAAATGTGACCCCAATTCACAAAGGAGGATCAAAGGCTGACACAAGTAATTATAGACCTGTGAGTTTAACTTCTGTTCCAGGAAAATTAATGGAGGCACTAGTTAAAGAAGCACTGCAGGATCATTTAGACAAGACTTCAGTTATAGCTCGGACACAGCATGGTTTTGATAAGGGGAAGTCTTGCCTGACCAATTTGATTGGATACTATGATGTAGTCACAAAGGAACTGGATGTAGGGAATAACTTTGATATTATATACTTGGATCTTAGAAAGGCTTTTGATACTGTTGCACATGGAAGACTGCTGCACAAATTGGAGCAGTGTGACATTGGAGGCAAATTGCTGCTGTGGATAAAGGGGTGGCTGAGGGGGAGAAGAAAGAGTGGTAATCAATGGACACTGCTCGTCATGGACTAATGTTATTAGTGGAGTCCCTCAGGGCTCAGTGTTGGGTCAATTATTGTTTTCTGTATTTATAAATGATATGGATGATGGTATATCAAGCTTAATGTCGAAGTTTGCAGACGATACAAAGGTAGGCAGGGTTGTCAAGGCCACTACTGACACTATGCTGCTGCAACAGGATCTGGAAAGGTTGAGCAGATGGGCTGAAAGGTGGCAAATGAAGTTTAACATTGACAAATGTAAAGTACTACATATGGGAAACAGCAAACCCAAGAGCAACGTATCAACTCTGTGGTACTACACTGACAGTGGTAGAGAATAAGGAAAAGGACCTGGGGGTAATTGTGTAGGCAGATATGAAGTTCTCTGAGCAGTGCAGACTGGCTGCAAGAGTAGCTCATGGTGCCTTGTCAATGATATACAGAATTTTTCTAGCAGGGATAAGGAGGTGATTATTCCCTTGTATAAGGCAATGGTCAGGCCATACCTTGAGTACTATATACAGGTCTGGAGGCCTCATTTCAAGAAGGATGTAGAGCTGGAACAAGTACAGAGAAGGGCAACAAGATTAGCGAATGGAACAAAGGGTTGCTCTTACGAAGAAAGGCTTAAGTTTTGCAAATTACAGTGTCTGGAGACTAGGCACCAGCGAGGTGATCTGATAGAGGTGTATAAAGCCTTGAATGGTTTGAGCATGCCAAATGCTGATGGGATTCTTCCTCTCGCTCAGAATAATCACCTGAGAGGGCACAAATTCAGAATTCCATCCTTTGTCGTGGAAGTTGATAGCCTAAATAAGTTTAAGGCTCAGGTGGACAGGTATTTCGAATGAACAGAGGGGTGAAGTGGAAGTGGTTTTTTTTTTTTTGGCTGATGCTGCATAAGCTTGCTTTCTTGCATCAAATGCCTCTACTAATGCTTGTTTGTTTGTTTGTATTGAGGTTTAATGGCGCATGGACTACGCAGGTCATAATGCGCCAGTTCATACGGTGTGATGTGTTTCAGGGGTGTTTACTTTTGATTTCAATTGTTCATTTTAACCTGATTCATACGTTCTTGTGTCATTCTGTTGCTTATATTCACTTCCTTACAGGAGGTGGTATAAATTGATAGCTTTAAAAAAGTTGAAAACATCTGCGCAGTCATGTTTATTTTTCAAGAGATCGGTTAGTGAAATGGCGTCCTGTGTCTCATAAATATCTTTGAAAGCTTGTTTACGTTCATTTGTATATGTAGGACAGTCTATTAATATGTGTTGAATTGATTGAATGGTGTCACAAGTCTGGCATCGTGGTGGTTCCTCTGCTCGCAACAAAAATGAGTGTGTAAAATGGGTATGGCCGATTCTTAGCCTGGTGAGTGCTGTTTCTTCTTTTCTCGACCTTCGACTGCTAGAAGTCCAGTTTTCAATATTCGGCTTTATTTGGTATAATTTGTTTGCGGTTTGTTGATTCCAAGTTTCTTGCCATTTCAACTGGCAAATACGCCATATCGCAGGCTTGTAATCGGAATACGGGACTGATATATCCTCTCCGATCTGTAGTACGGCTTCTTTGGCTGACTTGTCTGCTGCTTCGTTTCCCGCAATCCCTGTATGTCCTGGGATCCAGCAGAATAAAGTGTCCTGTTCATTTCTGGCGCAGTCAGTTATTATTTGCCGAATGTGCCAAAGGATTGGGTGTTTGGATGTACCTATGTTTTGCATGGATTGTAAGGAACTCGAGGAGTCTGTATATATTATGCTTCTCTTATAATGTTTATCTTGTACATGAGTTAAGGCTATTTTTATTGCGTGTAATTCTGCTGTGTATACACTGCACTCTTTCGGTAGCTGTTGTGTTAAAGTTATATTTGGGAATACTGCTGCTGCTCCCACTAAAGTGTCTGTTTTTGAGCCATCTGTATATATTGGAATATAGTCAGGAAATTGAATTCTGTGCTCTGCATGTAACTGTTGGAAGATTGTTGAAGGTATCGCTTTTTTATTCCATTTCTGAAAGGAGAAGTCGCATATTGGGATATGCGAATCCCATGGTGGAGGAGTATGAACTGGCATGTGTGCTATTTTGTCTATATTAAGGTTATGTACTGCCAAAAAGTCTTGCATTCTAATGCCTAGGGGTCGGTTTGCTTGTTGGCGATTCTGATATATGTTTCTGCATCGTGGATCAAAGAGGGTCTCCCAAGTAGGGTGTGCATGCATAGATTTTATTTTAAATGTATAATACAATGCGAGTTGCTGTCGCCTAAGAGTTAAAGGTGGTTCGTTGGCTTCAGCATAGAGACTATATATGGGAGAGGTACGATAAGCGCCAGTAGCTATACGCAGTGCATTGTGATGGACTGGATCCAGCCATTTCAGAGCTGTTTTCCGTGCTGAATCGTACACTGGGGCTCCATAGTCCAATTTTGATCTAATTAGTGCTTTGTATAGGTTTAGTAGGGAATATCTGTCTGCTCCCCATGCTGTTGACGAAAGGATTTTAAGTATGTTCAGGTGTTTTGTACAGCTTTTACGCAGCTCTCGGATATGCTCCACGAATGTGAGTTTCTTATCTAAGATTAATCCGAGAAATTTTGCCTTCGGCTGCGTTGGTATATTTTTGCCTTCTAATTTCAGTTCAGGATCAGGATGGAGATTTCTTTTGCGACAAAAATGTACACATATTGTTTTTTGTGTTGACAGTCTGAAACCGTTATCTAGTGCCCACTTACTTATATTGTTGATTGCGCATTGCAATTGTCTCTCGATAGTTCTCATGTTCTGTGCCTGACTAGAGATACTAAAGTCATCAACGTAAAGTGCATGTGAAACCGAAGGAGGGAGTTGATTTGTGATCGAATTAATCTTTATGGCGAACAAAGTGGCACTCAAGACTGAGCCCTGTGGAACGCCTTCTTCTTGTTGGTAGATTTTAGAGAAAGAAGTTTGTACTTTGACTTGGAAGGTTCTGTTCATAAGGAAGTTCTGGATAAACATAGGGAGATTGCCTCTGAGTCCAGCATGGTGCATATCTCGCAGGATCCCATATCTCCAAGTGGTATCGTAAGCTTTTTCGATGTCAAAAAATACTGTAACCATATGTTGTGATCTGATAAATGCATTTCTGATGTTGGCTTCTATCCTGACTAGGTGGTCCAGAGTAGATCTATGATGTCTAAAACCACATTGCGTGTTTGTGAAGATGTTATTTTCCTCTAGATACCAAATCAGTCTCTTGTTTATAATTTTTTCTAATAATTTTCCTAAACAGCTGGTGAGGGCTATTGGTCGATAGTTGCATGGATTTGTCAGGTCTTTGTCAGGTTTCGGGAAAGCTAGTACTATTGCATGGCACCATGTGTTTGGAAATATATTTTCTTGGAATATTCTGTTATACAGTTTCAATAAATTTTCTAATTCAGTCTTTTTAAGGTGCTTGATCATGTCGTAGTGTATATCGTCTGGGCCTACTGCACTTGGCTTGGCTGTGAGCAAAACTTCGTGTAGTTCGTTTATTGTAAATGGTTGATTGTAGGGTTCATTACCTTTTGATTTAAATTTGATCTTATGCTTTTCTGCTTTTTCTTTTCGGATCAGAACTTCCGGATGGTATGAATCTTTCGCTGATACTTTTGCGAAGGTCTCGCCTAATGTGTTTGCAATAACGGTAGGTTCAGTCAAACTAATTCCATTGCAGATCAGTATTGGTGATGGCCTATTTCTATATTTACCTGTCATTTTTCTTATTTTATTCCAGACTATATGTGCATTTGTTTTTTTGTTTATTGTAGATGTGAATTTTATCCATGCTGCTTTTCGACTCTGCTTCCTGGTAAATCGCGCTATGGCACGCATTCTTTTGAACTGAATCAGATTTTCTGTTGTGGGATACCTGCGAAAACGGTTCCATGCCCTATTCTGTTGTTTTCTTGTTTCAGTGCAGTCATCATTCCACCATGTTTTCGGACGGTTTGGAAAACGTGATGAAGTCTTAGGGATTGTTAGCTTGCCTGCGTTTTGTATGGTTTCTGTGACATGTGCTAGTGCAACAACTACTGTTTCCTGCTCAATGATATTGGTGTTGAAAACTGCTTTCCTCCTGAATGCTTCCCAATTAGGTTTTTCTATTTTCCAACGAGGAGTCCTGCTGGTATGATATGGATATTCACTGACCAGTGTGGAAATTACTGGATAATGATCACTCCCAAGAGGATCCTCAAAAACTTCCCAATTAAATGCTGTGTAAAGTGTAGGGGTACATATGGTAAGATCTATAGCTGTGGTGGTCCGAGTTGGAAAATGGAAGTAAGTGTGGTTACCCCTGTTAAGAAGTAAGAGGTTATGATTATCTAGCAGTTGTTCAATGATGCGTCCTCTTCTGTTGTAGTCGGAGCATCCCCACAAAGGGTTATGTCCATTCATATCTCCCATCAGACAAATTGGGGGTGGTAGTTGTTGTAGTAATGCGTCTAGGTCTTCATAAGAGACATCATCTCCTGGTGGAATGTATAATGAACATATGGTTAATAGGGACCTTGCTATTGTACGAATTGCTACCGCTTCTAATGGGCTATTTAAATGCACCTGTTGTGTTGGTATTCTGTCATTTACTAATATAGCAACTCCTCCATGTGTTATACTTTGAGTTATTCGGTCTCTTCTGTACATTGAGTAGTTCCTGATATTCAGGGTATCTTGTTGTTTGAGGTACGTTTCCTGGAGACATATACAGATTGGTGTGTAATGGGTGATCAGATACAGTACGTCATCAAAATTAGTACGTAATCCACGACAGTTCCACTGGATAATTTTATCCATTATTTATATTTGCTCAGCCCCTCGAGCTGTTTTCGTTGGGTGACTGTCTTTTGTTTTTCTGTCCTTACTCTGTCTCTTTTGGGAAATATCGGTTTTCCGGTATCCATATCGTCTTCTGATTCTTCGGCATGGATTTCCAATGTATCGTCATCTATCTTTCCCGTTTTCTCAAATTCCATAAATTCTGAGTTAGGTTCGTGATTTTGTGGTCTGCTATTACTCTTACACTGTTGCGAGGTTGGAGAATCTGAGGGGATTGAGATGGGTGTGTTTACTGTTTTCTCTTGTTTATCTTGTTGCTTTGCTTGGAGTAAGTGTTTGACTTGTGGAGAAAAAGATTCA
Organism: Mastigoproctus giganteus; assembly: GCF_048544385.1. NCBI lineage: Eukaryota > Metazoa > Arthropoda > Arachnida > Uropygi > Thelyphonidae > Mastigoproctus > Mastigoproctus giganteus. The sequence continues at coordinate 154,270,265 of NC_143587.1, read as the reverse complement.
TTTGGAGGAACTGAGATTTCAGTTTGACATTCCACTGATTTAAATTTAGTTGTTACTTGTGCGTATGTTGGTCTATTGGTTATGGTTGGCTGGACCATTTTTCTTGCTTCTTGGTATGTAATATTGTGCTCTGTTTTGTATTTCTGTATTTCTTTTTCTTTTTTCCATCTATCACATGCTCTGGCGTATGCGGGATGTTCTCCTTTACAATTTGGACACTTTGGGGCTGTGGCTGGGCACTCATCAATCTGATGTTCTTTGGATCCACATTTAGCGCATGTCGGTGTGTTTCTACATGCTGTTTGCGAGTGTCCAAATTGTTGACACTTGAAACAGCGCAAAGGATTTGGAATATATACTTTTACTTGGCAGTTCAAGTATCCTGCCTTTACAGTGCATGGGATTTTTGGTGTGTTAAATGTCAGGATTAAGGTTTTGGTAGGTATTACATTTCCATCTCTCCGAATGGAAATCCGTCTTACATTTGTCACTCCTTGATTTTGGAGTTCTTTGCTGATTTCCTCTTCAGTAACGTGTAAGAGGTCCCATTCGGAGATTACTCCCCGCGAAGAGTTTAAAGTGTTATGGGGGGTGACCACTACTGGTATACCTCCAAAGTTTGATACATTCAGTAGCTTTTCTGAATGTCTGGTACTAGACGTTTCGACTAATAAATCCCCAGATCGGAGTCGCCTGACCGTTTTTGGTGTTCCGGCTAGTCCTTCCAAGACTTTTTGGATGAAAAATGGCGATTTCTTTCCTAGTGTCTCCTCTCCAGTGGAGTGGATGATTAGGAACAAAGGAATCGGTGATGGTTTGGAGCCGTCTGTTCTTTGCCTTTTGGCAGTATTTTCTGGTTCTTCATCAAGCCGATTTGGTGGGATCTTTTCTGAAGTCCCTTGGGAAGTAGTGACTTTACTACTCATGATTTGCTCTTTTAGCCCTGGGAGCGTACCTTCCAACTCCCAGGTTTCCAGCCCCGCCACGAGGAGGCAAGAGCAGTGCCACCAAGTGACCAAGCAGCTGCTATAAGTTAGTAGGGTTGGTGGTTAGTTTGAGATAAGAGAAAAAAGAAAGGTGACTTTCCTTTCTGTTAGTTTGCTAGATCCTTTTAGCAAAACTTACTTATGGGGTACTAAAAAATTAAGATCGCTATAAATATAGTAAACCTAGTATAATTGAGAAGCGCACTCTAGAATCACTTTAAATCACTTGATCACTTGGAAAACGCTTGGCACTTGGGGCCTCTCTACTAATGCTAATTAGTAACATCATTAGTTGGTCCCACTGTATAGAATTTAAAAAATCTCTGAGTCCACTGTAGTCACCTTCATGAAAGCAAAATCCTTTTCCTTTATCCCTAATGGTAGTTACATCTTCGAGTAAATCCCACATCAATACACTGTGAACACTGTCACCTAGTGGTTCCTTCATCTGTAAATTCTTAATGAATGAATAATCACTGCTGATTATCAGATCAAGAGTATTACTCCCTCTGGTTGCTTCTCGAACATGCTGCTGCTGCTGTAGAAAACAATCATTCAGTATATCCACAAAATATATCCAATTTCCAATTCTGCATTTCTTATATCTGGTGATACCACGTCTCTGATATCCCAAAAATATCCGCCTTGTATGTTTTGACCAGCTCTTCAAATTCATCAAATTTATTTACTATACACCTCGCACTGGTGTACATGCAATTAAACATGAACCTATTCTTACTTTTAATTACCCTAACACAGCCCATGGATTTACTTGTTTCATGATGACTCCCAGCAGTTCTTGAAATCCCCGGCAACTTGCTTTCCAGGCTGCTGCTCATTCCAATAAAAGCAGCGTTTTTTTTTTTTTTTTTTTTTATGTAAACTCCAAAACACGAGAGGTATTAGAACCTATAGTACTTAGTACCATGCTTGGGTTGGAGGTTGAGAAGACGAAAGAAGATATTTGTTGACATTGGACTTGAACTTCTGTGGATTGTAATTTTCAGGAAACACGTATGAAGGAAGGTTGTTCCAGAAAACGGCAGCTGAATGAATAAATGAGGAAGATGAAAAGTTGGTTCTGTGGGTTTGAAGTTGGACAGTAAATGGATGTTGGGGCTGCACGTGTTCGGACTGTTTTGAAAAAGAGAGAGCGGGAATTATAGAAGCCAATTCAGAAGAACAGTGCCCATGGAAGTATCTGTAGAAAAGGCATACAGCAGAAACAGTACGTCTATGAGAAAGCGAGTGGAGAGACTCTGTTAGAGATGAATCATTAATTAACCTAACTGCCCTCTTCTGAATGGAATCAAGAAGCCTGAGAGAGGTTTTGTGGCCACCACCCCAGATGAAGGAACAATATTCTATGGCAGGGCGGATTTGCGATTTATACAGAGTGAGCAGCTGTTTGGAAGAAAAGTAATGCCGAGAGTGAAAGAGAAAACCAAGTTTTTTACATGCAGAGGAAGCAATATTTGTAATGTGCTTGTGCTAAGAGAAATTAGAAGTCAGGGTAATCCCCAAAAGAGATATAACATTTTGCCTAGAAATCGGAGTGTCACTAAAGGTAAGCATAGGAGCAGAAGAATCCTTTTTGCGAGATAGTATTAGTAACGGCCGCATGGTGCAAGAAAGCCTATGGCTTATGCTGCACCAGCCAAAAAAAAAAAAAAAAAAAAAATCCGAACAAAACAATGATAAAAACAAAAAATAAATAAATAAAATGAATAACTAAATAATAATTAATAAATAAAAAAAAATAAAATAAAAAATAAATAAAAAGGAAATTAAACCTATCATCCTATGCGCTTCCCTTACCCGAAAGTACTATCCAGATGAGTTTTGAATTTCCCCAAACTGTCAGCCTCTACCACCTATGAAGGCAACTTATTCCAGTAATTTATAACTCACTGGCTAAAATAAAACTTCCTGCAGTCCAATCTAAACATTTCCCCCTGTAACTTGAATTTATGTCCCCTAGTTCTAGCATCATTTATAATCTTGAAAATTTTGTCCTCATTCATTTTACTGATGCCTCTCAGAGCCTTAAACACCTCAATCAAATCTCCTCTAAGGTGTCTAGTTTCCAAACTCTGCAACCCACATATTCAAAGTCTTTCTTCATAAGGACACCCTTCTGCCGATCTCACCAGGCGAGTTACCCTTCTTTGCACCCTGTCAAGAAGCTCGATGTCTTTCTTTAGGTGCGGTCTCCATACTTGAACACAGTATTCCAAGTGTGGTCTAAAATAAGCCTTATATAATGGGATTATCACGTCCCTATCTCTACTTGCAAAAGTTCAATAGATCATCGATAGGACACCATGGGCCTTCCTTGCAACCTGTTTACAATGCTCAGAGAATTTTATGTCTGACCGTATCGTAACACCCAAGTGCCTTTCCTCCAGTACTGGGTTTAGTTGAACTCCACCAAGTTTTTTTGGGATTACTGTTTCCCAGGTGTAATACCTTACACTTTGTTGGATTAAAGCACAGCTGCCATTTTTCTGACCATTCCTGAAGTCTATCTAGGTCTCTCTGAAGAAGCTCAGCTTGACAGTGATCATTAACTACTCTACCAATTTTAACATCATCTGCAAATTTAGACATCACGCCCTCTATCCCTTCATCAATGTCGTTTATGAAAATTAAAAACAACAGTGGTCCTAATACTGATCCTTGGGGAACCCCACTTCTTACATCAACCCAATCTGAGGAATAGCCATTTATCATAACCCTCTGCCTCCTGCCCTGAAGCCATCCTTCTATCCATCTAAGGATTTTCCCAGTGATTCCAACCTGTTCCAGCTTATAAAGCAACCATTCATGTGGGACTGAGTCAAAAGCTTTGCTGAAATCTAAATAAACAATGTCGAAATTATTCTCTAAATTCATCTCGTGAGTGACCTTTTCGAAATAGCGAACCAGATTTGTTAAACATGATTTTCCCTTTACAAAATCATGCTGAGTATCCTTGAGAATTTCAATTCGATCCAAATGATCCTGAATTCCACCCCGATCATTGCCTCCATGATTTTCCCTACTACTGAAGTCAGACTGACAGGTCGATAATTTCCAACTTCACTTTTAGAGCCACCCTTATGTATGGGAGATACATTAGCACTTTTCCAATCCAAGGGAATCTCCCCAGAGTCTAGTGATGCTCGCATAATTAGCCTCAATGGTTCAATGCACTCGCTCGCCGCCTCTCTTAAGATTATAGGGTATATTCCATCAACTCGAGGAGCCTTACTGGTCTGTAGGCTCGAAAGTTTTTTCATTAAATAATCTTGCGAAATTTCAATATCATTAATTACATATTTTTTAACTTCGCTTCCACAATTTCTCATTGCCACAAAAGGCTTTTCATTTGTAAATATCGATGCAAAATAACTGTTGAGTTCATCTGCAATGGCAGCTGGTGTATTTATTACTATCCCCTTTCCTTTACGTAAAGGTCCAATCTGGTTTGTCCTGCTCTCCTTGGCATTTATATATGTGAAGAATTCTTTATCCCCCCTCTTTGCTCTGTTTGCTAGTGATTTCTCATAAACTGCCTTTTGCCTGTCGAACCTTTTCTGTGGCTCTATTACGCATCACCTTGTAGCTGTTATAGGCTTCAGTACTTTTTATTGCTCTGTAACCTTTCCATGCCACCTTTTTCTGCTCAAGTAATGTGGCAACTTCACTATTCATCCAACTTGGAACCCTTCTCGTGGAGTATTTTTTTAATGGTATATACGCATTCAAGGCATCTGTGATTAATGTTTTAAAAGCATACCACAGTTCAAATGTATTCATTCTCTGCGCGATATCTACCCAGTTAATAGAGGCCATGTAGTACCTTAAGGCACTGTAATTTCCTTTTCTGAATTTAAGACATTTTCTGAAATATAAGACAAGACAGTTTTAGAAGGGTTGAAATCAACTAAGTTGTCTTTGCCTCACTGGAGAATTACATGAAGATCGGCATTTAAAGAACTGGTAGCATATTTACGAGAAGTTGAAGCTGATTGAGCAGGACAAGGTTTCTCAAAATGGAAAGTTGAATGCAATGTGCTATCATCGGCAAAACTATGGATAGGATTTCCAGTCAATGGAAGAAGGTCATTGATATACAAGAGGAAAAGAGTGGGGGAAAGAACTGAACCTTGGAGGACACCGGCATTAGTGGAGAAGTTAGAAGACAGAGAGCCATCTACCATCACCCTCAGTGAGAGCGATCAGAGAGAAAACTGGATAACCAATTACTAAAAACAGTTGGCAAACCATAGGATGGAAGCTTGTTTAGAAGACCTTTATGCCAAACACGATCAAAAGTCTTTGAGATGTCATGAGCAACTACTTGTGTTACACCTAACCTTTCCATCGAATTAGTCCATAAATGGGTAACATAAGCCAGAATATCACCAGTGGATCAACACTGATGGAATCCATACTGGCGATCGTTGATCAGGCGGAAGGTTTCTAGGTTAATTGATTTCTCCATTACTTTAGAAAGAGTAGAAGTAATTGCAATGGGACGATAATTGCAATGGGAGGGATTTGTCACCCTTTTTAGGAACTGGCTGGATATGAGCAAATTTCCAAGCAGAAGGAAAAACACCTTTGGAATAAGAAAGTGAAAAAAGGCGGCAAAGAATAGGAGTAAGTTCAGGAGCACAGGTTTTGAGAACAAGTGGAGAAATACCATCAGGACCTGGAGCTTTCTTAGCATCAAGATTCATCAAAATCCTTCTGATATCCTTTTGACGGAGGCCCACAGGTGGCATTGAATGGAGCATATTGGGAATGGTGGGAGGTGTTTTACCAAGTTCATTAATACATGAGCTAGAAGAAAAATGGAATGCTAGCAGGTCAGCTTTATCCTTGGCTGAAGTGACAACAGAACCATCTGGTTTGGACAGAGGTGGGAGCAGAGATGGGCAAAAGTTGCGGCCAATAGCTTTGGCAAGAGACCAGAATGCTCGGCTACCATTAGGGCAACAAGCAAGTTTTCTACTCTTAGTCTGTTCAAACTCTAGTTTGGACTGATTAATAACTGCTTTACAATTGTTGCGAGCTTTGGTGTAGGCAGAAAATGAAACTGAAGAATTAGGAACAAGCCAATTACGATATGCAACATTCTTCTCTTGAACAGCCTTAGCACATTTATTGGAAAACCAAGGTTTAGATAAAGGACGAGATTTTAAAGTGGAGTATAAGAATCACTTCCACCTCTGCTTGCGGCTACTGTTAATCTATTAGTCTGAATTCCCCTAAGCTAGCAGTTTTCTGATCCACTTAACATTGCTTCAATAACATCAGCAAATATTCTTGCACCCTTTCTATTTAAGTGTATTCCATCCCTGTAGAAGCAATCTCTCCTGTTATTTTTTTTCATATTTTTCAATAATTTTCAGCATGCTGATATTTTTTGGATTGTTTTGGAATTGCATGATCTGCTTCCTATAGTTAGAGATATATCAGTGACCAACAAATTTTGGATCATATTTTGTTAAAGGCACGAAAGTAAGTTTACTTTATAGATTTTGGGGTGCTAAACACAGACATAGTGCTTAAAAATGGCAGATTGTTTTGGTTTTCGAAAAAGTAGTTTTTATATTTATATAAGGTATTTTTTTTATTTATATAGCAGCAAGAGGTAGCTACGAACATACCTGTATCAAACATGGGACCTTTTCGCCTTTCACTTGTATACATATTCAACATATTCAGCTTCAAGAGCATTCCTTTTTACCATACAACAATATTCGGCTAACATGATGCCACTCCGCTTGCTTTTGTATCTTTGTTCCATCGCTGCGATGTCTTGTTGTTGTTTTTGGTTTTTAGGAGCATTAGCAACTAAGGCCATATTGCTCCGGGATATGCGGTGGTCATTCCCTGACCTTTCTACATCCTCCGTATTTGGTGGTGACGGGCTCGAACCCCGGTCTAATCAAGAAGCGTGTGCTACGCACTGCTGCTCCTTCCCACCTGGCTACGGAGGCGCCGCGATGTCTTGATGGAAGCACTCATCATGTTTGTCGCTGGCAGTTCCACAGTTTGGCAGGAGAAATCCAGGTGTGAGTGCAAGAACAATCGCCAATAACATGTTGCATCCCACTTTTACATAAGAAGTAATGAGTTCTTCCACAAGCTGCCAGCTTTAACATTTCCTAGAAAATGAGTCGAAATATTTTGAAAGGCTTTCCACACTGATTTCTTGCTATCACTACCGACACATTTAAACTGTTAGTCTTTGAAAAGTTGCCTGCTTTGTGGAAATGAAAATGCCTGCCTTAATCTTCTCTGTACTAAGTCTTGGGAATTTCTCTTGCAAGTATGTGAATGCAGGACCGTTTACTTCCAAAGCCTTCACAAAATTTTTCTTGAGCTCCAGTTTGATGCGGAGTAGAAGCAAAACTATTTGGATCTACAAGTGTTCAAATGCACATTCTTCATCCCAGGTATTAATGATTTTCATTGAGGCCAACTCATCTTCCTTGGCATGCCTATCCTACTCGCGGAGAAAGCAACAATACTTAGTGTAACCCTTTTATAGTCCTAATAAAATGGCGATTACCTTTAAATCATCACATATCTGCCACTCGTACTACTTACAGAGTACACCTAAAAGGATTTTCTCCATGTTTGCATATGTTTCTATTTTGTGGACGGCATATGCAAGAGGTATTGAAGGCAGCATATTTCCACTGTTTAATAACACAGCCTTAAGGCTAACCTTAGCAGTGTCTATAAATAATCGGCATTCTTCGGGAATGTGCCTCATGTTCTTTGCTGCAATTATACCAACATCCTTACAAACAGTGAATTCATCTTCTCTTTGATAGAAGATATCATAATCTATTTCGAGTACAAAATGTTGTTGCTTTCACAGAATGATTTAGAAGAATCCACTGTTGTAGCCTCAAGGCCAAAAGCTCTGCTTTATTTTTGAGCACTTCAAGATCCCTCATGAGAACATTAAGCTTATTTTCTGTGAGCTTATGTGGTTCAGAAGGAAAAAGGTTCGAACAAAATGGTGGATCCTTTGACGTAGACGGCTGCTGTACTTCTTCATGTATATCAAGTTGATGTTCATTTTCATCAAAGTGTACAGAAGAATGGTTGAGTGGTTCAGGAATAGGTATTACTTCACTGTGAGACATGGGATGAATTGCAGATGGTATATTTGGGTACTTCACTGTCCACTTTTTCTTCATTGTCATCACTTTTCTAATAGGGGACACCATACAGAAATAAGAGTGTGACATGATTTGTTGGCTCTCTCAATATAATGGGCATTGTGAAAGGTATAAAACATCCCTTTTGATTCAACCACACATTGAGTTTTGATGAACAGGTAGTGAAGCATGTGTGTGTGAAGTCCAGTTCTTGTCCTAGTTGCCTACTTTACACCTAAAGTAAAAGGCCTTTTTCATGGCTCAAGTTAAGGGAAGCTTTCTTGAAGCTAACAGGACTTTTCCACATAAGTAACAGAAGTCATCCGGACAATTCACACAATTATGCTTAAATGGCCATTGGACTCAGAGGCACTTGCTTCTGAATCTGATTTTTCACCCATATTATTAATAGATTTTCCATCTTCAATATAGCACCTGAATGATGTTTTGTGATCACTGTTGATCTTAAATGCATTGATCCATAAACATGTTCCTTTATATGCGCACTCTCCCTTAAAATAGTATTCACTGTTGAAGCAGCAAGACTTAATTCCATGCAATAGATGACAAACTTTGTCCTGCTTCATACTTCTTAATTCAATGGAAAGGTTCGGTGAAACACAAGTAGTTGCTCTTGACATCTCAAAGGCTTTTGATCGTGATTGGCATAAAGGTCTTCTAAACAAGCTTCCATCTTATGGTTTGCCAACTGTTTTTAGTAATTGGTTATCCAGTTTTCTCTCTGATCGCTCACTGAGGGTGATGGTAGATGGCTCTCTGTCTTCTAACTTCTCCACTAATGCCGGTGTCCCCCAAGTGTTCAGTTCTTTCCCCCACTCTTTTCCTCTTGTATATCAATGACCTTCTTCCATTGACTAGAAATCCTATCCATAGTTTTGCCGATGATAGCACATTGCATTCAACTTTCCATTTTGAGAAACCTTGTCCTGCTCAATCAGCTTCAACTTCTAGAAAATCTGCTACCAATTCCTTAAATGCCGATCTTCAGGTAATTCTCCAGTGGGGCAAAGACAACTTAGTTGATTTCAACCCTTCTAAAACTCAGTCTTGTCTTATATGTCGCAAAAAGGATTCTTCTACTCCTATGCTTAACTTTAGTGACACTCCGATTTCTAGGCAAAATGATATATGGGGATTACTCTGACTTCTAATCTCTCTTGGCACAAGCACATTACAAATATTGCTTCCTCTGCATCTAAAAAACTTGGTTTTCTCTTTCGCTCTCGGTGTTACTTTTCTTCCAAACAACTGCTGCTCACTGTATAAATCACAAATCCGCCCTGCCATGGAATATTGTTCCCACATCTGGGGTGGTGCCCCCAAAACCTCTCTCAGACTTCTTGATTCCATTCAGAAGAGGGCAGTTAGGTTAATTAATGATTCATCTCTAACAGAGTCTCTCCACTCGCTTTCTCATAGACAGACTGTTTCTGCTGCATACCTCTTCTACAGATACTTCCATGGGCACTGTTCTTCTGAATTGGCTTCTACAGTTCTTGCTCTCTCTTTCAAAACAGTCCGAACACGTGCCGCCACCAGCCAACATTCATTTACTGTCCAACTTCAAACCCACAGAACCAACTTTTCATCTTCCTCATTTATTCATTCAACTGCCGTTTTCTGGAACAACCTTCCTTCTTAAGTATTTCCTGAAAATTACAATCTACAGAAGTTCAAGTCCAATGTCAACAAATATCTTCTTTCGTCTTCTCAACCTCCAACCGAAGCACGGTACTAAGTACTATAGGTTCTAATACCTCTCGTGTTTGGGGTTCACATAAAAAAAAAAAAAAAAAAATCATCATCTTCATTTCTAAACCAATTGTTTCATTTTCTTAGCACTGCCAGCACTTGCACTTTCCGCTAGTCCCTTCACCATTGTAATAAGTAAATAGGAATGAAGAGACAATTCTTAAAATTTAATTATGTTTTTTATATGATTGAAGGTTTCAATGAAGGGTGGGAACTCATTTCACCATAATACCATAACGTAAAAACCCACACAATTCCAGTTATCGGTATTATTGCAAATGCAATAAGATCGAGTTTACTACCTGTTTATAACAGATTACGCTAACAGAAAAGCCCAATAAATCAGAAAGCACAAATTGTTTTTATTGTTTTTTGGTCGTGAACTCCAGAAATTGTGTTTTAGAAAAACATCACAAGGATGTTCAAAATTGATTCTTATAACAGAATACATGATAACAATGAAAGTGTAGTGCAATTTACATTAACATTATAAAAATGACCTTTTTAGAGAGATAAATAGCTTAGTTATATAGCAGAAATTTCAACTTCCGAGGTCTTGGAGCAAATTACCAAAAAAAAAAAAAAAAATCTGTGATTGGGTTTACATTACTCACATTACGATACCTCTATTTATTCCTTTGGGATGCAAAATATGTTTCCACGATTTTTTTAAGTTTGCACCAGCTGGCAAACACGTATGTAAAACTGGATTTCCGTAACTCGAGTATTATGTAAGCCGGGGAGTGTCTGTAAATCTTTCGAAAACAGCTAAGGAAGATGTAGATTTAATGGTAGTGATAAAAAAAAAAAAAAAAAAAAAAAAATAACCTGAAACTATAAACAAACATGCACTTCGAAATTTTATGGTGGGTAACCTATCAGGTGAAATGCCAAGCTAACAGTTACAAAGGGCGGCAGGCTACCTAACAGGCTCTTTCACTCAATTACTCTACAAAAACCATAATGGATCACTTCACAATAACCGCAGTAAATGTTTGTCTACATTTATGAAAACTGAAAAAATTTCGAGACTTCACCAATTAAAGTTTAATATGGAATTGTTATTTTTGAGTATCACTTTGTCAGGCTGTTGCCACCACGAGGTTGAGAGCTTACCTCAATAAGATAAACTAGCTCAGTGTCCGAACTTTGTAGCTTACAGAACCAGTCTCTTCATGTAAAAATCTTATTTACATGAAAATGGTGTGACTAATCTTGTGATCCTCTTTCGTACCCTGATGTCTTTCTTAAAATGAAGCTTCCAGTTTTGAATGTGGTCTGACCACTGATTGCAAAGTAGAATAATAATCTCTACCTTCACCTGAAGAATTCTTGTATAGCATTAACAATGACTGTGTAGGTAATGCTCAGTCTTTTATGCAGCTGATAAAACTTAAAGTTGGGAATTCCTTAACATATTTCATATCAGAAGTACATATTAATACTCTATGATCAAAAGCATAATGACATAAAAAGAGCTAATTCAAAAACCTAAACAGTAGGGCTGCCTCTGGTCATACAACAGCTTTAATTCTCCCGGTTACACCTTCTACAACTTTTGGCAGGCGTCAGCTGGAATTTTCCTATGTTCCACTTGCAAAGTAGCCGCCAGAGCTGGTCTGATAGACATTTTGACTGTAGCCTAATCCAACTCTCCACTTTCTCCTGCAGGTGTTAAGCAGAGTTGGTGTATGGACTATGAGCTGAACAATCCAACTTTTGGATATCACTACCCACAAACTGTTGCTCTATATTATGCAGTGTAGGTAAGGCTCAACTGTCCAAAGCATCCGAGTGGTTCATAGATGTCTTGGTTTCAAGGCATGACCATCACACAAACTCCACACCCAAACAAGTTAATTGAAACAAAACATTGTGTAGTGATCTCCATCACTCTATAGCACCATTTACCAGTTCTAGAGTCCACAAAAATTAGGAACACCACCACCACCACTCTAAATATCACAGTCACCATTTTGCACTGGTGACTGTGATACTGGACTTATGTGCCTAGCCTACCAGTGAACCAGAGGCTATGCAGCTTTGTATAGAAGAGTGACATACTGATGAATGCACCAAGGTCTTTTTACCTGTTCTGAGGTTTTCCACACAAAACAAGCATGAGATATGTACCATCCTACTTACATTGAATACATTCCACCCACAAGTTTGTCTGTTCAGACACTTGTCTGTTGAGCCATTAGCTGTTATTATCTTTAAATAACATCTACTATAACTGATTTTGGTGAGAAGATGAATCACAGTTGCATTGGTCTAGATTATTTAGTATATAATTGGTATGTCTGAATTGATACAAATGCATGGGGACTTTGGGCACAGTACACAATACTTGGGGAGGGTTGTCCAAATACTTTTCAGTATCTAATGTTTATTTCACACAAAAATTTCATCCAAAAAAATCTTGAGTTGGGAACCTTGAGTGGGGGTTGCCCTGCCACCTCTTTTCCACAGGTTTTCAAACTTTGCCATTTGAAAGCTGTAAGTTCTGTGAATTGGTGAGAGCCCAATTAAGAACCTGTGAAATGAACTGGAATGAGCTATTCGGAGTAGAGATCTGCAAGCATCCAACTTGCAACTACAGTGGTAAGCAAATGAGTCAACATGGACCAGCATACTTGTGGCATATACCCTGTCACGTAAAACATTCAACGAACATTTTAGCCATAGTAGTTCTTTCATCAAGAATCCCTCACTAAACCAAACCAATGGAACTGTGGCATGTCACAAGGAATACAGGCTGCTCTGAGGGACTAAAGGGGAACCTAGAACCTACCTGGCATTAGGAAAGTGCACCTAATAAAGTGTCCACTTAGTGTATATTTCATATAGAAAAAAATATTACTTTAAAAAATATTTAAAAATATTACTCAAAAAAGGAAAGGGGTAGTACTTTACCTTCTCAGTACTTTTATTTCATTCTCAAGAGAGTCTTCTTTTCCTTTCAATGCTTTCTTATCAATGCATTTGATAGCACACATTCTGCTTGAATCCTCTCTACTCTCTGCTAATACCACTTGAGAAAATGCACCTCTAAAATACAAAAGTTATGGTTATGATAATAAAAATACATTATATACATATTTTGAAGACTAAATGCTCAAGGCATAATATGTTATGGGTTGAAATCAACAATATAATATCGGTGTAAATACACCATAGTTTACCCATAGTCTAACTAGATACGTAGTGTAACAGCATTGTTTAGATTTTATCTCATTGTAGCTACCTTCACAAAGAGATACCAGGCATTGCACTACTTCAAATAAATAACGCTTCTCTAGTAGAGGAGACTACTGTTATTTATTCTCAGTGGGCACCACCACCACCACCCAGATGCGTTTTGGAGTTTGTTGCCATCACACAACATATGACTTATGGGTAAACTATGGTGTTTACACTGACGTTATATAATTATATACATATATACACACAAGAAAGAAAACAAATGGAGGAAATTAAAAGGCAGAAAAGATAGAAATAAGGAAGGAGAAAAGGACAGAAGCACACACACACGCACTGAGAGAGAGAGAGAGAGAGAATGTGTGTGTTTGTGTGTCAATGTGATAATACATCAAACTAGGAATCTGGGAAAGGGGAAGGTTAACTAGCATGTTATTAAAGCTAATATTAGGCAAAATAAATGGTAAAAAGTAAAAAAAAAAATAAAATAAATACTTTCATCATATGACAATAATAAATAGCTGGTAAAATGGAAAAAAAAAAGAAGAGGAAAAACATTCTAAACCAGGAAGTCCATGTTTAGATGGTTCTTATTCAGGGTTGGATGTTTGCAAAATCCATCCTTTCAGTAGGGACCAGGAAAAAGAGCAAGAATAAAACCAAAGGAAGGCAATTGGCAAAAGTAATGCAGACAGGTGGAGTTGGTTGGTTTAATGTTTACTGGCACATCAGCAGCATAGACTATAATGTGCCAACAACGCTAAATTAATAACAAACAGTAATAAAATCAGTAAAAGATATAGAGAGGTGATAAAATATAATAATGACCCATTAAAATTGATAATTATGTCAAGAACAAGTTTTCCATACATATATAAAAATATAAAATTATAAAAGTATAAGCAATATACAAATACAGTTAAAAAGACTATTTTATATAAAAGGAAACAAGTTAATTAATTTTAAAATTAATTTAAAATTTAACAGCTGACATGTGGTTGTTGTCAGATAGCAGCTGACTGAGTGTATAGGGCTCAGTCAGATACTGAGCTCTATACACTCAGTCTAAAATAAAATATGCTTAATTGTTAAAAAGGTGTCGCAATCCTTGCACATAGGAGGATCATGGATGTGTATAAGGTAAATACACCTAGAACATCAGTGCAGCTCCATCTCTTATCCCTGTGAAGAATAGAATCAACTGTACAAGGGACAGAAATGTGTTGGTATAGGTTTGTGTGTATTGTGTGTGTTCTGTTCTGGGCTCTTGGCTACCCAGAAGCATCAGTCACCTGGACAAATGATTTTGGCTACTCATCCACACCACAGGAAGGTGGGCCAGATTCCTCTGGGGGCCCATTCCAGAGGGAGGAGGAAAAAGGAAAAAAGAAAGGGGTTTCCACCTGTGGTGCAGGTTAGGAACAACAACAAAAAAAAAAAAAGTAAATAAATTAGGCTGGACTAGAGTGGGAACTCAAGGCAGAGCACACGAAGAAAAGATTAAATAAATAAAAATAAAATTTAATAAAATAAAAAGTAAAAATTATATATACAGTAGACTCAATTTTCCAGGATAAATAGTAAAAAAAAAAATTCCCAAATAATCGATTTCTTGGTAATCCAAAAATACAGTCCTCGACATACGTAAGAGATACGTTCCAGGACTTCGTATGTAATTTAAGTCAAGATTTGCGTAACTCGGAAATGACTAATAAAATATTGCTGCTATATTGCCACGATACTGGTTAATGTTTGGCCATTTTCATACATCGTTATTATTTTAATTTTCTGATCCAACTCGATCGCTTTCCTTTTATTGATAGACTTACTAGTACCACTGTCACTTATTCTCTAAGTCAGCACATTGATAACGGTCAAAAAGTCACTATTATCACTCCATGCAAGCTCACATTTTACTAAAGCACATTTCTGGAGGTTATTGCCATAAAATAATAAAAACAATTTGCACTTTCCTGGTTATTGGGCTTTTCTGTTAGCACAATCTATTATAAACGGGTAGTACACTGGATCCTATTGCAATTGCGATAATCCCGATAGGCGGAATTCTGTAGGTTTTTACGTTATTATGATGAAATGTCTCCTTTACTTGAAATCTTCAGTCATATAAAAAAAATATAAATAACATAACATAAGTCCAAAGCTACATAAGTCAGAGACTTACTGTATCAAAAAATGTTCAGCAACCCACGTAAAAAGTATGGCGATAGATAAAAAAATTTACTACGCAATACTCGTGTCCAATACAATGCTTCTGTTTATTTTTTACAATGTCGCATACGGTTTGCGACACCAACGTTTGGTCACCAACGTTTTAATGGTTCTTTAGAGATTTAACGGATGCACCGTTTTCAAACTTTTGAATAATTTCAAGTTTTTGTTTAATTGATAATTTTTGCAATTTCTAAAAATAAAAAAAAGTTAATATAAAAATAATTCCGACATCCCTGATGCATAATAAAACAAAATTTGTCCTTTTGTGGTGCGATGGAACAACAATCGACGCGACGCACTAAAACCAACTAATTTTTTTTTTTGAGCAGCGGGTGTGAAGACAGCAGGGGTTGCAAGATAATAGGCCCACTTATCTTCTAATTATGCCTTATAATGCCACTTCTTGTTGCTTATTTACAATGTGCAAAACATCTGTTTATACCTATTCTAGTTATTACTTGAATTTTATGATTTCTCATTGTTTTTTTTTTTTTTTTTTTTGTTTCTTTTTTTTTAAATTTTGAATCTTGAAGTGTCCCGGTAAATAGAGAGTCTGCTGTATATATAATAATAAATTAGCTGCACTAGAGTGGGAACTCAAGGCACAGCACGTGAATAAAAAATTAAATAAATAAAAATAATAAAAAAAAAAAAAAAAAGGTGGGGGCCAGCAAATATGGGTCCCTTTAGTCACTGGAGAGGTACTGTTAGGTGCAATAACAACAATGTAGCTCTGACTTTAGACTGACGCAGGAGGGTCATCTGCCCTCAGCAGAAAAGCATGTGTAAGATAGCTATGTCCTATGCAGAGAGACGAGGAAGAACAGCTTTCTCTTTACGGTTCCTGCACAAACTAGACAGCCATGTTTGGATTACAGGCTTAATGTGACAACTTGTTTGTGGCCTACAGGACATATGGAGATTGGTTATTTTTGGGTTTTTTTAGGAGCATTAGCAACTAAGGCCATATTGCTCCGGGATATTCCCTGATATAGCAAATACGGAGGATGCGGAAAGGTCATTCCCTGACCTTTCTGCATCCTCCGTATTTGGTGGTGACGGGCTCGAACCCTGGTCTAATCAAGAAGCATGTGCTACACACTGCTGCTCCTTCCCATCTGGCTACGGAGGCATCGACATGTGGGGAAGTCATGAAAGAAGGGAGATGGAAAAAATAAAATTAAATATATAAAAAAATTGCAACCCAATAATAAACCATTACAATTGTAAAGCTATATCATATTATATCAAAACTAAGGAGGTAACCACAAAATAGTTATATTTTGTCAGGTACATTATCCATGTATTTTAGACCAACAGCAGTACAATTTTCTTTACATGTGATGATGTGAGAGGTGATTTTTTTTCTTTTTTTTTTTTTCTGATGCTGTTTTAGTATTAACAATGATAAATATACAAGAGTAAGCAAGCTTAAACAGGCATGAGAGTTTAGAGTAGAGTGAGCTGAGTGCAACTGCTTGATATTGCAGGGAGGTATGACATTCTTTCCCCATCAAAGAAGATGTATATCGTAAGAGATAGATGTGTACGTCCAAGGAGGAACAAGTGTACTTGTGTCCTGAAAAATATCATTTAAGTCGATATCCCAACTCTGGCCACCTCTTTAATCGTGAGCGAGGCCAGTCAATTCTCATTTGGCTTACTCTCATAGAAGGAAACCCACCTAGTATTATAAAGAAACTCTCAACTGGGGTGCGATGGAAGACACTGGTCTTCACAACATAGTGGAGCAGTAGTGTTTTTCTACGAAGATGTAATCTTCTGTAGCTGGCTACAGTTTATTATTCTGCAGACGGATTAAAGTTCTGTAAAGATGCAGTGAAGTATACCGATCAGCTCCCCAAGACATGGATGAGGGGGACTGAAGTATGTTCAAATGTTTTGGACAAATTTTGTAAATGAGTGATGTGAGCTTGGAAATTAAGCTTGCTATCTAATATCAATTCGAGAAATCTAACAGTGGTTGGTACCACTCGAAAAGTTTTGTTTCAAGCTTCTTGTGTTTTGCACCATGAATGTGTGTCCTGTTTTTTTTTTTTTTTTTTATTGCTGCTCCAGTGTCACACACTTCAATTTTTTTTTTTTTAATTTTTCAGTATTGCAGATAAAGTAAGTAAAGGGATGTATTCCTTTGCAATGTCCATTTTACTTAATTCCATCCATTTACATTTTGTTGCAATAACACTGCCAGATGAGATTTAATATAAACTTTAAATTAATTTAAAGACACAATTTTAAAAAAGACATCAGCTCAGATAAAATGGCACAAAAAATTTATTTATTTGGAATGCATTTCTAGTTAGAATGCTTGGATTTGACTTGCTAATAGTACCCTGCCTTGAGACTGACTAACTCAAGATACTGAGGAGGAAATCCACAACTATCAACAGCTGGTCTTGAAACCCCACACACACACTCCACTCAGTACAGCCTTGCGCTCTTGCTAACATGGCTACTGGGGCTCTGGCACAAAAAATAGATTACTGTATACCATAGCAAGACTCTTTGAACTGGCATAACAATTGCAACTAGCCTTAATCCTGTAGAGGGCAAAGGTGTGTACCTAAACAACTTAGAAAAACTGTTTTTATAAAAAATAAATGTTATTTTGTTAATTTAACTTTAATGAATGTTAATTTAACGTTAATGAATTTTGTTAATTTGACAGCTCATCCTTCACAAAGATGTTTTCAGAGTGCACTTATGTTGTAGCTGCCATAAACCGGTTTTGTTTACACAAAAGAAATTTCTAACAAGTTAGTGCAATCCTTCAGAAAGCAGGGAACCAAGTGGCCAGAGGCAATAATAGGGGCAAATAATCGGACAGCTGTGCCAAGATTTGTATTAAACACAAAATAATATTTATTGCTCACAGGATGAACTTTTTAATACATATTAACCGAATTTTGTAATAAACAAACATATTTACATAGAAAAGCCTATTCTTTCGCAGGGGAATGGTATGTGCTTCATATAAACAAGTAGTTTGTATAAACCGAGTTTATGTTAATGAGATTTTATTGTAGTAATTTATTTCCTTGAGGAACTGAAAAATGTCTGCTATATTTTTCCTAACTTCCAGTATGAGTTTGGGAGTGAGAAAGCTTATCAACTCTTTGAAGCAGTTTCAGCACTCATCTGCAAAAGCTGGACAAGTAATCATTACACATTCTACTGTTTGTTGTGTGTGACAAACAGAACAGAGGGAGATCCCCTCCTCGTAAAAGATGAGAGTGGCTGAAATGCGTGTGTCCTATTCTTAACCTTGCAATTATCAGTTTGTCATGTCTATTTTGCTGTATGCTGGATTTCCATGGTTGGAGTAAACTTAATTTAATGCAATTTGTTATTGGTTAGTACCTGCCACTGCTGTTGGCAGTGATGTATCCCATTGTGATAACTTGTTTGTAGTCTGAGAAATGGATATATTCTGATGCAGAAATGTTGTTGGCTTCTTTAGCAGCTCTGTCGGCATGTTCATTATCATGCATCCCGACATAACTTGGGATCAATCTAATGTTATTCAAGGAGTTTTGATACTCTGTATTGAATTTGCTTTGGTAGTGGATGTTTGTTAGAATTGATGTTTGTATTGCCATCAGAGCTAATGGAGTCAGTGAAAATGATACTGTTTTGGGAACTTGAATGTTCAGACTTTTGGGAGTTTTTGGGCCAATGAGATGTCAGAAAAGTAAGCTGCTGCTCCCACATGAGATTCAGTTTTAGAGCCATCTGTATATAGAAAGAAATTATCCGAAAATTGTGCATTGCAAGCAGCATGCAGACGTTGATAGTTTATATGAGAAAGGGTTTGTTTGCTACAAAAGTGGGAAAAGTTGCATGCAGGCTATTTGATTATCTATGATGTAGACTGCTTCACCAGCAGAGTTATATTATACAGTTTAAGATCTCTACCAAGGAGAAGGTTTTTTAATCTCATGCTCGCAGGTTTCTTGATTGTTGTTCCCATTCAGATGAAAAAGTAAACTGGGGGCACCATAGTCTAAATTAGACCAAATGAGTAGACAATGTAAACACAGTAAGATTATTCTATCTGCTCCCCAGTATATAACAGATAGGACTTTTATGATATTCATTTTCTTCAGACAGTGAACGCGTATGTGACTGATATGCTCTAGGAAAGTCAATTTTTTGTCAAAAACAAGTCCTAAGAAGCAGACACTATTTTTAACTGGGATGATCTGTTCTTCCAGCCTGAGTTTTGGGTCAGGATGGAGATTCCTTTTTCTGCAGAAATGTATACATGCAGTCTTTTGTACAGAAATTCTACATCAGATTCTTTCTGTCCATTTTATGACTCTGTTTATGGCTACTTGTAATTGTTGTTCTATTGTCCTTGAACGTTGTGTTTGATAAGGAATGCTGCAATGATAAGCATAAACAGTTGTAAAGATGTTGTTTGGGATTTATTCTATTATTATGCTGAAGTGGCTGCAGAAAGTAGTGTGGCACTTAGCATAGATCCTTAAGGGACCTCTTCTTCCTGATAGTATGTTTTGGAAAGTGTATTGTTCATTCGAACTTGGAAAGTCCAATTCTCAAGTAAATTTCATATGTAGAGGGGTAGATGTCCTCTAAGGCCAAGTTGATGTAACCATCTAAGTATGCTATAGTGCCATGTGGTATCATATGCCTTCTTGATATCAAAATTAACCATGACTTGATGTTTTCTGAGAAAAGCGTTATTTACTTGACTTTCCAGTTGTATAAGTGCATCTAAGGTATAGCGATTTTTCCAAAAGACATATTGTGCTGGATTAAGAAGATCATTCTTTTCTAGATACCATGTTAGTCTATTGTTAACCATTTTCTCCAAGATCTTGCCTAAGATCATCTAGTCAAAGCTAAGGGGCAACGGTTCTATAGATCTGATAGGTCTTTTTCCTGTTTTGGAACAGCTAGTATTAGTGCATGGTGCCATTGGTACAGAAAATAATTTTCAAGGTATATCTTGTTGAACAGATCTAACATGGCTAATTGGGATTGTTCATCTAATTGTTCTATCACTGCATATTGCATTTCATCAGACTGACTGACTGACTGCACCGTTTCGCCAGTAGCTGATTTTGTTTTAGTTCTGCTACTGTAAACAGCAAGTTATATTGTTCATAGTGATGGTTGGAAAAGTTTAGTTTTTTTTTTTTTTTTTGGCCCCATTCTTGTATGTTAGCATTAGCATTAGTAGAGGCATTTGATGCAAGAAAGCAAGCTTATGCAGCTTCACCCAAAAAAAAAAAAAAAAACCCACTTCCACTTCACCCCTCTGTTTGTTCAAAATACCTGTCCAGCTGAGCCTTAAACTTATTTAGGCTATCAACCTCCACCACAAGGGATGGAAGTCTGTTCCACCAACCAACCACCCGCTGGCTAAAGGCAAATTTCCGCACGTCTATCCTACATTTGTCTTTCCTCAATTTGAATTTATGCCCTCTCAGGTGATTTTTCTGAGCAAGAGGAAGAATCCCATCAGCATTGAGCGTGCTTAAACCATTCAAGGCTTTATATACCTCTATCAGATCACCTCGCTGGTGCCTAGTCTCCAGACACTGTAATTTGCAAAACTTAAGCCTTTCTTCGTAAGAGCACCCCCTTTGTTCCATTCACTAATCTTGTTGCCCTTCTCTGTACTCATTCCAGCAGCTCTACATCCTTCTTGAAATGAGGCCTCCAGACCTGTATACAGTACTCTAGGTGTGGCCTGACCATTGCCTTATACAATGGAATAATCACTTCCTTATCCCTGCTGGAAAAATTCCTGTATGTCATTGACAATACTCCATGAGCTACTCTTGCAGCCCGTCTGCACTGCTCAGAGAACTTCATATCTGCCTGCACAACCACCCCCAAGTCCCTTTCATTCTCTACCACTGTCAGTGTAGTACCACAGAGTTGATACGTTGCTCTGGGGTTGCTGTTTCCCATGTGTAGTACTTTACATTTGTCAATGTTAAACTTCATTTGCCACCTCTCAGCCCATCTGCTCAACCTTTCCAGATCCTGTTGCAGCAGCATAGTGTCAGTAGTGGCCTTGACAACCCTGCCAACCTTTGTATCGTCTGCAAACTTGGACATTAAGCTTGATATACCATCATCAATATCATTTATAAATACAGAAAACAATAATGGACCCAACACTGAGCCCTGAGGGACTCCACTAATAACATTAGTCCACGATGAGCAGTGTCCATTGATTACCACTCTCTGTCTTCTCCCCCTCAACCACCCCTTTATCCATAGCAGCAATTTGCCTCCAATGTCACACTGCTCCAATTTGTGTAGCAGTCTTCCATGTGCAACAGTATCAAAAGCCTTTCTAAGATCCAAGTATATAATATCAAAGTTATTCCCTGCATCCAGTTCTTTTGTGACTGCATCATAGTATCCAATCAAGTTGGTCAGGCAAGACTTCCCCTTATCAAAACCATGCTGTGTCTGAGCTATAACTGAAGTCTTGTCTAAATGATCCTGCAGTGCTTCTTTAACCAGTGCCTCCATTAATTTTCCTGGAACAGAAGTTAAGCTCACAGGTCTATAATTACTTGTGTCAGCCTTTGATCCTCCTTTGTGAATTGGGGTCACATTTGCACATTTCCAGTCTATGGGTACCTCCCCTGAGTCCAAGGAAGCTCTCATAATTATGGCTAAGGGTTTGCTTACTTCCTTTGCTGCCTCCTTTAATATAACTGGATAGATCCCATCCACCCCGGGTGCCTTTCTTGTGTTTATCTTCAACAGTTTCTCCTCCACTTTACTCCCAGTTATTTCAAGAATCTGTAGCTTACTGCTAGAGTTGAACACACCTCTGGCATTCCCCTTGCTGAATAACTCCTCGTGTGTGAATGTCGATGCAAAATATTCATTTAGTTTGTTAGCTGCCAGCAGGATCATCAACAGTTGACCCATCAATATCAAGTGGACCAATCTGATTCATCCCCTTCCTTCTAGAGTTTACATAAGTAAAGAACTCTTTGCTGTTTTTCTTTGCATCCCTTGCCAAGGATTTCTCGTAATCTGCCTTCGCCTGCCTAACCTCCTTTGTAACTTGGTTGCATATCAACTTGTATCTAACTTGGTTGCATATCAACTTGTATCTAACTTGGTTGCATATCAACTTGACTAATGAGTCAGATGAACTCATTAGTTCATCTGACATCCATTTTGGCCTAAACCTTGAACAATATTTCTTAGTTGGTATGTAAAGCCTAGTAGCTTCCAAGATAAGTTCTTTGAATGCTTCCCATTTTGAATTTCCTGTTGGTAACACATCAGTTTGTCCCACTGTATAGAATTTAAATACTGTCTCAGTCCATCGTAGTCGCCTTTATGGAAGCAATAACCCTTCCCTTTACCCCTAATGGTAGTTACCTCTTTGAGTAAATCCCACTTCAGCACACTGTGATCACTGCCACCTAGTGGTTCATTTATCTGCAGATTCTTAATGCATGAAGAATCACTGCTGATAATCAAATCAAGAGTATTACTCCCTCTAGTTGCCTCCCGAACATGCTGATGTAGAAAACAATCATCCAATAAATCCACAAAAGCCCTGCTAGTGCGTGAGTAACCAGCCCCCAAATTCCAGTCAATATCTGGGAAATTAAAATCTCCCATTATAAGACTCTCTGATTTACTGGCCCACTCTATTTCCCTGTACAGTTCCTTATTATACTCATCAGAGTCATTAGGCCTATAGCACACTCCTACTCTCAATTTTGATCTCCCAATGCTTATGTCACACCAAACTGACTCAACACTGCACTGTCCAGCGATGTCGACTGGCTTCACTTCCTTGGTTTTTATGTGTTTCTTAACTAATAGCATAACCCCTCCCCCCTTCCTATCCTGTCTATCCTTTCTGAAAGTGGTCGAGCATGCACAATTAGCAGATGTATTGGCAAAATTACCAACAGCAAACTCAAAATGGGAAGCATTCAAGGAACTAATCTTGGAGGCTACCAGGCTTTACATACCAACTAAGAAATATTGTTCAAGGTTTAGGCCTAAATGGTTGTCAGATGAGCTAATGAGACATGTGGCAGAGAAGAAAAATGCATGGGATACATACAAATTAATGGGTGACATGGAAGCCTATGATAGATATAAGTTGGTCTGTAACCAAGTCACAAAGGAGATTAGGCAGGCAAAGGCAGACTATGAAAAATCCTTGGCAAAGGATGCAAAGAAAAACAGAAAAGAGTTTTTTACATACTTGAACTCGAAAAGGAAAGGGATGAATCAGATTGGTCCACTGGATATTGATGGTTCAACAGTTGAGGATCCTGCTCAGGTGGCTAACAATCTAAACGAGTATTTTGCATCTACATTCACGCATGAGGAGTTATTCAGGAAGGAGAATGATGTAGGTAAAGTAAACATTGGCAGTGAGCTGGATGATTTTGTAATAACTGAGAGGAAAGTGGAGGAGAGATTGTTGAGGATAAACATAAAAAAGGCACCTGGGGTGGATGGGATCTATCCAGTTATATTAAAGGAGGCAGCAAAGGAAGTATGCAAACCCCTAGCCATAATTATGAGAGCTTCTTTGGACTCAGGGGAGGTGCCCATAGACTGGAGATGTGCAAATGTAACCCCAATTCACAAAGGAGGATCAAAGGCTGACACAAGTAATTATAGACCTGTTAGTTTAACTTCTGTTCCAGGTAAATTAATGGAGGCACTGGTTAAAGAAGCACTGCAGGATCATCTAGACAAGAATTCAGTTATAGCTCAGACGCAGCATGGTTTTGTTAAGGGCAGGTCTTGCCTGACCAATTTGATTGGATACTATGATGTAGTCACAAAAGAACTGGATGCAGGGAATAACTTTGATATTATATATTTGGATCTTAGAAAGGCTTTTGATACTGTTGCACATGGAAGACTGCTGCACAAATTGGAGCAGTGTGGCATTGGAGGCAAATTGCTGCTATGGATAAGGGGATGGTTGAGTGGCAGAAGACAGAGAGTGGTAATCAATGGACACTGCTCAACGTGGACTAATGTTATTAGTGGAGTTCCTCAAGGTTCAGTGTTGGGTCCGTTGTTGTTTTCGGTGTTTATGAATGATATTGATGATGGGATATCAAGTTTAATGTCCAAGTTTGCAGATGATACAAAGGTTGGCAGGGTCGTTAAGGACAATACTGACGCTATGCTGCTGCAACAGGATCTGGAAAGGTTGAACAGATGGGCTGAGAGGTGGCAAATGAGGTTTAACATCGACAAATGTAAAGTGCTGCATATGGGAAACAGTAACCCCAGAGCAACGTATCAACTCTGCGGTACTACACTGACAGTGGTGGAGAATGAAAAGGACCTGGGGGTAATTGTGCAGGCAGATATGAAGTTCTCTGAGCAGTGCAGACGAGCTGCAAGAGTAGCGCATGGTGTCTTGTCAATGATATACAGGAATTTTTCTAGCAGGGATAAGGAGGTGATTATTCCCTTGTATAAGGCAATGGTAAGGCCACATCTTGAGTACTGTATACAGGTCTGGAGGCCTCATTTCAAGAAGGATGTAGAGCTGCTGGAACGGGTACAGAGAAGGGCAACAAGATTAGTAAATGGAACAAAGGGTTGCTCTTACGAAGAAAGGCTTAAGTTTTGCAAATTACAGAGTCTGGAGACTAGGCACCGGCGAGGTGATCTGATAGAGGTGTATAAGGCTTTGAATGGTTTGAGCATGCTCAATGCCAATGGGATTCTTCATCTTTCTCAGAATAATCACCTCAGAGGGCATAAATTCAAATTGAGGAAGGACGGATGTCGGATAGATGTGCGGAAATTTGCCTTTGGCCAGCGGGTGGTTGGTTGGTGGAACCGACTTCCATCACTTGTTGTTGAAGTTGATAGCCTAAACAAATTTAAAGCTCAACTGGACAGGTATTTCGAACGAACGGAGGGGTGAAATGGGAGTGGGTGTTTTTTTTTTTTTTTTTTTTTTTGGCTGATGCTGAGTAAGCTTGCTTTCTTGCATCATATGCCTCTGCTAATGCTAATGCTAATGCTAATGCTAAAATTTTCACCATGCACATTGACAATATTTAAGGTATTTGTAACCAACTTTGTCCTTTCCAAATAAGTGTATCTAGTTTGGAAATGTTTATAGTGGATGCGAATTTCATCCAAGTTGCTTTTTTTGAACTTTCCTGACCTTAGCTCTGTCTCTCTTGAATTGTATCAGATTGTTCGCTGTTGGATTTTTGCAAAATAAATTCCAGGCTCTCTCTTTTTTAGCTTCCTGGCACTCTGTTTCCACCATGGTTTTTTTGGATATATTCTAATGTTAGAAGATGTTTAGGTATTGTCTTTTCCACTTCAAGAATATTATATGTGACATAAGCCACTGATACTTGTACTGATTCTTGTTTAATAATGTTGCAGTCTAACTTGACTAGTGCCCTGAATGTTTCCCAATTTGCATCATATATTTTGCATTTGGGATACCTACTGACTTGACATGGCATTTTCTTCATGATTTTCAAAATTATGGGATAGTGGTCGCTGCTCAATGGATTCTCATGATTGCCCCATTGCGTCATCAGGAATTGTGTTCGAGAACAGACCGATAAGTCTACTGCAGAATTGCTTTTTGATGGAAGGATGGAAAAATGTGTGTGTGTGTGTCGTCATTCAAAATCATGAGGTTGTTCTCAACTGTTAATTTGCTTTCCCTTCTGGTCTATTTTGGGATCACCCCATAGTTGATGTTCATTCAGGCCATCTAAAATGCAGAACAGAGATGGTAGTTGAGATATCAGCTCTTCGAAATCTTTCAATGGGAATTCTTAAATGGGGGTAGATATATTGAGGTTATGGTAATATTGAAGCCTATTGCTAGACAGGCTGCGACTGCTTCTAATGGTGCATTCAAAGGTATTGCTTGGGAAGGCACATGCCTGTTAACTAATATTGGCTCCTCCTCACATTGTTCCATCCGATATGCAATCCTTTCTATATGTCGTATAATTTTTTGATTGTACTGTTGTCCTGTGGTTTTAATTAGATTTCTTGTAGCCAGATACTCGGTGGCTGGTACTGGATAATGTGGTCCATAATATCATTAATGTTTGGGCAAAAACCTCAACAGTTCCACTAGTTAATCGTATCTGTCAATTTGGGGTTGGAACTGAGATTATATATTTGTGAAATGAATGAGGAAGTGTTTGGGAGGTTTATATCTTTTCACAGGTTGGATGATCTCTCAGATTGTTTTCTTGGGGCTATTTTCACTTTGTCTGTCTTGGTTTGTTTTTCTTTTGAAAATAGATACGTAGTGGATTGTCTTCCTGTAACCATTTCTTGTTCAACAAAAATATCGAGAGCGGATTCTTCTTTGTGGTTTCTTACTACTAAGTCCAGTTGTTCTGCCATCGTTTTTTCTGTATTACTTGTAGCCTTTCTTCATTTATTTTTTATTCTTACACTTTCTGAATTATCTGGTGGGAAAGATAAAGGTGTATTGATAATTTTTTCTTGTTTTTGTGATGGAGGTGGTTTGTAAAACTGACAAACCCATTCTGATGTGGATTCTCCTGGGGGAATTGTAACATCCGTTTGTGTTCCACATTTTGAATTTGGCAGTTTCATTTCGGAGTCTTTGATTATGGTAACCTGAGTATAAGGTTTGCTGCTATATTGAATGCAATCTCTTTTTTTAGCTTCTTTATATGAAACTCCATTTTCTGCTTTGTACTTTTGTATTTATTTTTTTTTTCCTTTTCAAATTTCACAATCTCTGGAGTATGTAGTATGCTTCCCTTTACAATTTGTGCATTTATGGTTTCCAGCTGTGCAAACAGAAGTGGTATGTTCTTGAAAACCACAGTTTGCGCATGTCGATTTACCTCTACATACACAGTCTGTGAGTGGCCAACCTTTTGACAATTGAAACAGCGAAGAGGATTCGGAATGTACAGTCTAATATTGCAATGTAGGTATTCTGCTTTTACCAATCTGGGTGGCTTCGGTGTGTTAAAAGTGAGTATCAGACTCCTGGTTGGGTGACAATCCCTTCTTTTTTAATTGCAATTCTTTTAACACTAATGACTCCTTGTTCCTGAAGCTCATTTTAAATTTCTTTTTCAGGCACATTTCAGGCACAGAAGGTCCCATTCCATAATGACACCTTTTGAGGTATTTAATGTATTGTGCAGGGATACCGTTACTGGTATTCCTGAAAAGGCTGTCATATGTAACAATCTTTTGTAATGTTTAGTATAGGGTTTCTACCAAAATATCACCTGATTTTAATCTTTTAGCATTTTTTTGGTGGACTGACGTAACTCAAGAGTCTTTTGTAAGAGAAATGGTAACAATTGGCCTACCGATTTCTCAGTGTTTTCGGATCCATGGACTCAGTGAATTCCTGGGTATTGGAGTCAGTTAGCTCCATTCCGCCCTGGAAGGGAGAGCTTTTCCAGTTACGGGCATTAGCAGTTACTGGCCCCACCAAGTGGAAGCAGGAGCAGTGCTACCTTGTGAGACCAAGCACTAGGAGGCTAGTAATTAATATATACAAGAAAAGAAAAAGATGCAACTTTCCTTTTCAATCTAGTACAGTTTCTTTCTTTACTACAGAAGAGTTATTTGGGTGTTAAAGATGACTCGAAATAAGGAAACTATTTCTATTTCAAGAAAGAGTGCTAATTCAGAGCAGTGTCGCTGTTCACAGAATCGCTTGGCACCGGGGGTCCTGATCGTTCAAGTGAGTGAGTGAGACTGATGTATAAATATGATGCATAGCCACGAGTATAAATAAGTTGTTCAAAAGTATGTGTAATTGTTTCTGAATGTAATATTTCTGAATGGGTATGTATGTGTGGAAGCATTCGCATACTAGTGTCTATTTGACTGGGACCCTCTTCATTATAGTTGTATGGGTGTGGTTGAGCTGGCCACGGGCACTTGCAGGAATCTAAATTAGAAGTAAAGCTCTTTGTGTAATAGAAAATATTACAGTGCTACATTTTTCTCAGAAACACTCTCTACTGCCTTCCCCCAGTCTTGTCTGGGGCAGGAAAGTCACTCTAGAACAACCACAAAATTCTAAATTATATATAGAAATTAAACCTGACCAAACAAATAAGCACAGCAGAGTATGAGGAACCTTGTTGTTTCCCCTTGCAGGACTGTTCATCCAAATACTAAAAGAATTATGTATATTTATATTGGCAGGCCTCCACCCATAGACAACTTTCTCTCACTGCCCCCCCCCCCAGTTCCCACTCTCTCCCTGGTGCCTGTGACTAGCCAGGTAAACTATGGACTTTTAAGTTTTCATATGTAAAGCTGTATAGTAACATGCTAACCATATATGTATCGCTATGTATAGCTATCTGTGATTTTCATTAGAGTGGACCAAGCACTTGGGAAGCCCTAATAGTAAATTTAAATAGTTTCATCCTATCACTCCCATAACCTCTTGTTGCAATTAAACCTGACCAAACAAATAAGCACAGCAGAGTATGAGGAACCTTGTTGTTTCCCCTTGCAGGACTGTTCATCCAAATACTAAAAGAATTATGTATATTTATATTGGCAGGCCTCCACCCATAGACAACTTTCTCTCACTGCCCCCCCCCAGTTCCCACTCTCTCCCTGGTGCCTGTGACTAGCCAGGTAAACTATGGACTTTTAAGTTTTCATATGTAAAGCTGTATAGTAACATGCTAACCATATATGTATCGCTATGTATAGCTATCTGTGATTTTCATTAGAGTGGACCAAGCACTTGGGAAGCCCTAATAGTAAATTTAAATAGTTTCATCCTATCACTCCCATAACCTCTTGTTGCTCAGTTGCATGGAAATGTTATTTATGTATAGTATAGAGTTTCTCGCTGTGCTCATTTCTCGCATTCCCGATCGGTCGCTCTGGACACAATAGCGACGCCATATTGGCCAGCATCTTGGATCGGTACCGAGAGGGATAGCATACAGCTGTTTAATATTGACAATTTGGTGCTACAAAGCATTAATTATTGCTGATGCTAACTGTATATAGATACAGGAACAATATTTTAATTTACAGTTAATTGTAACATGGAGTACATACTGAAATTGGAAATGCATTCGTGTTACGTGGATGCAACAGACGCCTGGCGTGGACAAAAAGGATAAAACGAGGGTTTTTCAGGGAAAAATTTAGAAAGGAAATACTTTTAGCATTAGCATTAGTAGAGGCATTTGATGCAAGAAAGCAAGCTTATGCAGCATCAGCCAAAAAAAAAAAAAAAACACTTCCACTTCACCCCTCTGTTCGTTCGAAATACCTGTCCAGCTGAGCCTTAAACTTATTTAGGCTATCAACCTCCACCACAAGGGATGGAAGTCTGTTCCACCAACCAACCAACCACCCGCTGGCTAAAGGCAAATTTCCGCACGTCTATCCTACATCTGTCTTTCCTCAATTTGAATTTATGCCCTCTCAGGTGATTTTTCTGAGCTAGAGGAAGAATCCCATCAGCACTGAGCATGCTTAAACCATTCAAGGCTTTATACACCTCTATCAGATCACCTCGCTGGTGCCTAGTCTCCAGACACTGTAATTTGCAAAACTTAAGCCTTTCTTCGTAAGAGCACCCCTTTGTTCCATTCACTAATCTTGTTGCCCTTCTCTGTACTCGTTCCAGCAGCTCTACATCCTTCTTGAAATGAGGCCTCCAGACCTGTATACAGTACTCTAGGTGTGGCCTGACCATTGCCTTATACAATGGAATAATCACCTCCTTATCCCTGCTGGAAAAATTCCTGTATATCATTGACAATACTCCATGAGCCACTCTTGCAGCCCGTCTGCACTGCTCAGAGAACTTCATATCTGCCTACACAACCACCCCCAAGTCCCTTTCATTCTCTACCACTGTCAGTGTAGTACCACAGAGTTGATACGTTGCTCTGGGGTTGCTGTTTCCCATGTGTAGTACTTTACATTTGTCAATGTTAAACTTCATTTGCCACCTCTCAGCCCATCTGCTCAACCGGATACTCAACCGGAAACTAATCGGATACTCGATCAATATGCATCATTAAAATGAGGAAGGTCCCCCTATTTAAGAAACCACTCGACAAAATTTCCGGAAAAGCTACAATTGTCCGAACATGGTTCATTATTGACCATGTGGTATTCCTGTTTGCATTTACTAAGTCCTGTGATCAGAATATGACACTGGTTTAAATTGTACTTTATTGGACTGATTGTGATTACCGATGTTATCTCTATATGTGGGATAGCCCAAGACTTAATCTGGGCATAAATCAGGATCATTAACTGCACGAACTTGTCAGGTACCAAACACCTTCGTTCTATGCCCCAAGAATATAACAATATAATCTTGTTAACTCTAACATCTTGGAAATCCGACATTGTCCAAAATGCCAACAGAAATTGCCTCTCAAACGGAGGACTGTAGTAGTAGTGGCATGTGATGCAAGAAAGCAGGTGTATGAGCTTATACAGCATCAGCGAAAAAAAAAAAAAAAAAAAACACACCATTTCCTCCAAATGCCTGTCCAGTTCCTCCTTAAATTTATTCAACCTATCAACTTCCACAACGACAGATGGAAGTTTGTTCCAGCAATTAACCACCCGCTGGCTAAAGGCAAATTTCCGCACATCTGTCTCTTCTTAATTTGAATTTATGCCCCCTTAGGTTCGTAATCTGAACAAGTGGAAGGATCCCATCAGAATTCAGGGTGCTCAACCCATTCAAGGCTTTATATACCTCAATCAGATCACTGCGCAGGTGCCTAGTCTCCAGCCACTGCAATTTGCAGAACTTAAGCCTCTCTTGGTAAGAGGATCCCTTCATTCTCCTCACCAATCTTGTTGCTCTTCTCTGTACACGCTCAAGTAAATCTACATCCTTCCTAAAATGAGGCCTCCAGACCTGTATGCAGTACTCAAGGCATGGCTTGACCATTGCCTTATACAGAGGGAAAATCACCTCCTTTTCCCTGCTAGCAAAATTCCCATGTATCATTGACAAAACCCCATGACCTGCCCTGGCAGCCTGTCAGCATTGCTCAGAAAACTTCATATCTGACTGCACAATTAATCCCAAGTCTTTTTCATTTTTTACCACCTTAAGTGTAGTGTAACCACACAGTTGGTATGTTTCTCTGGGGTTACTTCTAGCTATATGCAGTACTTGGCATTTGTCAAGGTTAAACTTCAGTTGCCACTTCTTAGCCCATGTGCCCAAATTTTCTAGATCCTGTTGCAGTAGCACACTGCCATTACTGTTATTAACAACCCTGCCAGCCTTTGTATCATCTGCAAACTTCGACACTAAGCCTGATATACCTTCATCAATATCATTAATAAATATACAAAACAACAGAGGACCCAACAACAAAAGCTGTGGGACTCCACTAATAACATTAGTCCATGAAGAGCAGCACCCATTGATTCATTTGTAACCACATCATAATATCCTATGAAATTTGTCAGACAAGATTTTCCCTTAACAAACCCATGCTGTGTCTGAATTATTGCTGCAGTCTTGTCAAGATGATCCTGCAATGCATCTTTAACCAGTGACTCCATTATTTTACCCGGAACAGAAGTTAAACTACTAACTGGTCTATAATTACTCGTGTCACCCTTCAATCCCCCTTTGTGAATTGGGGATAATACATTTGCACATCTCCAGTCCATGGGGACCTCCCCTGAGTCCAAGGATGCTCTCATAATTTTGGCTAAGGGTTTGCTTAGTTGCTTTGCCGCCTCCTTTAACATAACTGGATAGATCCCATCCACCCCAAGTGGATGGGATCTATCCAGTTATCCTTTCTTATGTTTAACTTCAACAATTTCTCCTCCGCTTTGCTCTCGGTTATTACAAAATCATTAAGCACCCTGCTACAATTTGATAACCTTCTGTCATTTTCAAACCTTAATTCCTCATGTGTGAATGTAGATGCAAAATACTCATTCAGTTTTTTTGCTATCTGAGCATGATCATCAACAGTCGAACCATCGATATCAAGTGGACCAATCAGATTCAATCTCCTTCCTTTTAAAGTTTATATAAGTAAAGAAATCCTTGCTGTTTCTCTTAGCATCCTTTGTCAAAGATTTCTCGTAATCTGCCTTCGCCAGCCTAACCTCCTCTGTGACCTGATTACAGACTAGCTTATATCTGACATAGGCTTCTGAGTCGCTTGACAATTTATATGCATCCCGTGCATTTTTCTTCTCTGTCATGAGTCTCATTAGTTCATTTGATAATGATTTAGGCCTAAACCTTGAACAATATTTCTTAATAGGTATGAAACTTTTAGTAGCTTCCCCGATTAATTCCTTGAATGCTTCCCACTGTACAGAATTTAAAAACTGTCTGAGACCAATGTAATCACCTTTACGGAAGCAAAACCCTTTCCTTTACACCTGATGATAATTATATCTTTAAGTAAATCTCATATCAGTACACTGTGATCACTGCCACCTAGTGGTTCCTTTATCTGCAAATAGTTTGGGCACGTCATTTTTGTAGTTGTACAGTCACTTTGTATGTGATCTGCGGACCCACAATTGGGGAAGACGGGAACTCCTCTGCATACAGTTTGTGAATGGCCATACATTTGGCATTTGTAACATCTTAAAGGATTGGGAATGTACGGGTGGATGCAGTAAAGTAAATAACCTGCTTTTTCAGAGGCTGGTAAATTAGGGGTATCGAAGGTAAGAATAATATTTCTGGTTGGTATAAGTTGATTACCTTTTTTTAGTCATTATACATTTTGCTTGAATTACATTTTGTCCCTGCAGCTCTTGGGTTATTTCTTCCTCTGTGACATTTAGAAGGTCCCAACTGGATATCACATCCTTAGATGAATTTAGAGTTGCGTGAGGAGATATTTTAACTAGAATGCCAGCAAAGTTATTCATCTGTAAAAGTTTCTCCGAATGCCTGTGGTTCATAGTTTCTACTAATAGTTCTCCTGATTGCAGTCTTTTAACAGTCTTAGGAGATCCTGCAATTCTTTCCAGATATTTTTGTATTACGAAGGGAGACAGTTTGCTCATAGGCTGACTAGTGAGGGAGTGGAAAATTATGGGTAGGGTTGCTCCATCTGATTAGTCTTCTGTCTCTTTGGATGATCATTCCCTAAGTCATGATTGGTGTCATGGTTAAAGCAGGTGTCTGTTCTTGAACTCAAAGGCTCTAACAGTGGATAATTATTTTTATCCATGATGGCTCCTTTTGGCCCTGGGGTTTCTCTTTACCACCCAGGTTACCTGCCCCATCACGGAGAGGCAGGAACAGTGCCACTTTGTGGCCAAGCGTAGAGTTAGTAAGGCTATCTAAATTAAAGTAAGGCTATCTTTCCTTCTTCTGGGCCCTCTTCTTATTTCTTTTAAGAAATTTGAGCTAATTAACAGAAATTTTAATAAATACGAGAGAAAACAAAGGAACATTCAGTCGCTGGGGAGAAAAACATTTTATAAATGCTCAATAATCAATTGGCCATGGAAACGCTTGGCACCCAGGGCCAAAATTGATTTAGAAATGATGATGAAAATGATTAAGAAGTACGAAGCAGGACAAAGTTTGTCATCTATTGCAAGGGAATTGGGTCTTGCTGCTTCAACAGTGAATACTATTTTAAAGGACAGTGCACGTATAAAAGAACATGTCAAAGGATCAATGCACTTAAGATCAGTAGTGATCACAAAACAGCGTTCAGGTGCTATATCGAAGATGGAACAGCTGTCAATAATGTGGATGGAAAATCAGATTCAGAAGCGAGTTGTTATTTGGTTTTAAGGAGCATTAGCAACTAAGGCCATATTGCTCCGGGGATATGCGGTGGTCATTCCCTGACCTTTCCATATCCTCCGTATTTGGTGGTCATGGGCTTGAACCCGGGTCTAATCAAGAAGTGTGTGCTATGCACTGCTGCTCCTGCTCACCTGGCTCAGAAGCGAGTGCCTCTGAGTCTAATGACCATTCAAGCAAAAGCAACAAGATATTAAGGATAAGTATGGTGAACCCAACCCAAGTTCGTGTCAAGCAATGGGTGTTTTAATAGGTTCAAGCACTGTGCTCGTTTCCACAATGTTAAAGTATGTGGTGAAGTTGCCGGTGCCGATTCTGCAGCTGCAGAGAAATTTTGTGATGTGTTGGAAAAAATTATTGTTGAAGGCATCTATTCAATGCAGAAAAATTTTAACTTTGACGAGAATGCTCTGTATTGGAAAAAAATGCAGGATCGAACATACACTGCCAAAGAGGAAAATACAATGCTAGGTTTCGAGCATTAAAAAGATAGGGCCATGCTGTTGCTTGGGCTAATGCAGCAGGAGATTACAAATTAAAACCACTGCTTGCGTACCATTCTAGAAATCCTTGTGCATTTAAGGGCATCAATAAAGCCATCCTACCCATGCATTTCTGATCGAACTAGAGAGCATGGATAACAATATCTCTCTTTCAGAATTGGTTTAAATGCTGCTTCATTCCCGAGGTTGAAAAAATATTGTAAACACGATGTTCCTTTCACGATTTTGCTTCTATTAGATAATGCTCCTGGACATATTATGCATTTAGATGATTTCAATTCAAATGAGAGAGAGTCATATTTCTACCATCAAACATGACTTCACTCATCCAACCTATGGATCAGGGTGTTTTTTTTAATTTAAAAGCATACTATTTACACACAGCATTTGTTCAGGGATTGCCGCAGTAGACGATGAGAAAAATTTTACATTAACAGACTTTTGGAAATCTTACAATATTTACCACACCATCTTAAACATTAATAAGACCTGGGCAGAAATTACTAAAAGTTGTGTAAATGGCACATGGAAGAAAATAAGCCTATAGCACGTAAAAAGCTTCAAAGGATTTGAAAAGGACGAATAATATAAAGAGATTACAGATAAGACTAAAGATTGCAGAGCTACTTCAGTTGGAAGTTGATGCCAAAGACATGGAGGAGTTAATAGAGGAAGAAGAGAAGGAATTATTTAACAAAGAACTTATTGACTTGCAGGCAGCAATAGTGAAAGAAGAAAATGCTGAAGAAGCTCAAGATAAACCAAACGAGGAGCCAAGAGGCTTCATCACCAGAGAGATGGCAATGGCATTTTGTGAAATGGCATCGGCAAAGGCAAGGCTTGAGAAGATGGATCATGACAGCAAATGATTCTTAAAAGTTAGAGGGGTGAATGATATGCTTGCTTGCTACAAAGAAATCTACAATGAAAAGAAAAAAGCCACTGTCCAGTCATCCATTAATATGTTCTTTAGTAAGGTTGAGCGGCCGACCCATTATAAATCTCCACAGCCCCCAACCTTCGCAAGCATGGGGGAAATTCCGGCTTACGTAGCATTCAGTGAAACGCAACCCTTACATAAGTCGGGGAGTTACTGTATTAAGTTCCAAAACAGAGGTCCTACGACTGACCCTGAGGGTGTCAATGGAGAGGGGAATTAAATGT
Source organism: Mastigoproctus giganteus (assembly GCF_048544385.1). Taxonomy (NCBI): domain Eukaryota; kingdom Metazoa; phylum Arthropoda; class Arachnida; order Uropygi; family Thelyphonidae; genus Mastigoproctus; species Mastigoproctus giganteus. The sequence goes on along the minus strand of NC_143587.1, from coordinate 154,234,411 downwards.
GCTCTACCACCCTAAATAATTTTGCTGTTTTTAACAGTCCACTTGTAGAGGGCAATTATTTCTACAAGAGTGCCCTTTCTCCTGTTATCTTTCAATGTCCTGGTGGGAGCCTTCTGACCATCCACCTTCTACTGTTCTATTATTGTTCTCTGTATTTATAAATAATATTGATGATGGTATATCAAGCTTAATGTCCACGTTTGCAGATGATACAAAGGTTGGCAGGGTTGTTAAGGACACTACTGACGCTATGCTGCTGCTTTTTTTTTTTTTTTTTTTGGTAATTGTTGGCGCTGGCCATAATGCACCTCCCAAAGTTTTTGTAGTACTTTGATCCAAGCCCGAGGTGGAATTCGAACCCGCGACCTTTGTGTTGCTAGGCAGGCACTTTACCCACCCAGCTAGCCCGGCCGGCCTATGCTGCTGCAACAGGATCTGGAAATGTTGAGCAGATGGGCTGAGAGGTGGCAAATGAAGTTTAACATTGACAAATGTAAAGTACTACATATGGGAAACAGCAACCCAAGAGCAACGTATCAACTCTGTGGTACTACACTGACAGTGGTAGAGAATAATGAAAAGGACCTGGGGGTAATTGTGTAGGCAGATATGAAGTTCTCTGAGCAGTGCAGACTGGCTGCAAGAGTAGCTCATGGTGCTTTGTCAATGATATACAGGAATTTTTCTAGCAGGGATAAGGAGGTGATTATTCCCTTGTATAAGGCAATGGTCAGGCCATACCTTGAGTACTATATACAGGTCTGGAGGCCTCATTTCAAGAAGGATGTAGAGCTGGAACAAGTACAGAGAAGGCTAACAAGATTAGCGAATGGAACAAAGGGTTGCTCTTATGAAGAAAGGCTTAAGTTTTGCAAATTACAGTGTCTGGAGACTAGGCACCGGCGAGGTGATCTGATAGAGGTGTATAAAGCCTTGAATGGTTTGAACATGCTTAATGCTGATGGGATTTTGCCTCTTGCTCAAAATAATCACCTGAGAGGGCATAAATTGAAATTGAGGAAAGACAGATGTAGGATAGACGTGCAGAAATTTGCCTTTAGCCAGCGGGTAGTTGGTTGGTGGAACAGATTTCCATCCCTTGTTGTGGAAGTTGATAGCCTAAATAAATTTAAGGCTCAGCTGGACAGATATGTCACACGAACGGAGGGGTGAAATGGGAGTGTTTTTTTTTTGCTGATGCTGCATAAGCTTTCTTTCTTGCATCATATGCCTCTACTAATGCTAATGTAATTTACATAACATTGAAGGTTTATATTGTAATAAATAAATAAATTTTCTGTTTATATTCCGATACAAACAAATGGTTAGAGGAGCTCACAAGATAGACAGAATACAAGAAACAGCAATCAGCAACCATATTCAACAATCACAGGCTTGAACCCTGGTCACTCAAGGCATGTATGTATACTTATGCACCCGCGCACCTGACCACTAGGCTACGGCGGCCTTTTGTGTAGAAAAAAAAAAAAAAAAAAAACATTTTTCGATAAGTCCCCAACTTAACGCAACTACCGATTTACGTAAATTTTTTTTCACTCGATTTTTTTTTTTTTTTAGGATTGTAAATTTAAAACAAAAAAATAAATAAATAAAATAAGCAATCAATAACGATGATCACAGCACGCACAAATGAGATACAGAGTAACAAGCAAAAAAAAATTAGGAAAGTAGAGAAGATTCTTACAATTTATTTATAGGGTTTTTTTATATGACTAAAGATTTCAGTGAACACACATTTCACCATAATAACGTAAAATCCCACAGAATTCCAGGTATTTTTGCAAATGCAATAAGATAGAGTTTACTACTCATTTAAAATGAATTGCACTAACAGAAAAGCCCAATAAAAGGAAGTGCAAATTGTTTTTATTCTTTTATGGTAGTGACCTCCAGAAATGTTCTTTAACAAAATGTGAGCTCGCACGGGGTGGATAATAGTGAGTTTTCGCCTAAACCCTGTGAAGTTCTTTACAGAAAATTTCATTTTGACCGTTATCATGGTGACGACTAAGAGAATAACAGCAGTGCTAGTAAATCTATGAAGAAAAAGGAAAGCAATCGAGTTGGATCAGAAAATTCAAATAATAAGGATGTATGAAAATGGTCAAACCATTAACAAGTATCGTGCTGAATTCAGATTTGTCAATAATATAGTAGCAATATGTTAATAGTCATTCCCAAGTTACATAACACTCAACGAAGTAAGAAGTCCTGGAATGTATCTCTTACGTATATTATTATTATTATTATTATTAGCTATATGGTGCAAGGAAGCCTGAGGCTTGTGGTGCACCAGCCAAAAAAAAATTCCCGAGTAACCCTAAGAGAGAGAGAGAAGTAAAAGGGAATCATCAAGAAAGAGAAGAATGATGATATCCAGCTCAGGACCTGGGTGTGCCAAGCCCATACTCACCAGATGTGAGCCCCTGGGAAATTATGTCAGAGACTTCTGTATTTTTGGATTAACTGTGAAATTGATTATCCGGGATTTGTTTTTTACCATCTATCCCAGAAAATTGAGAGTCTACTGTACTTAGATTTCAGGAAAGTTTTTGACACTGTTGCACATGGAAGACTGCAGTACAAATTGGAGTGGCAAGGCATTAAGGGCAAGTTGCTGCAATAGATAAAGGAATCATTGAGTGGGAGATGGCAGAGAGTGGTAATAAATGGACACTGCTCTACAGGGACTAATGTTATTAGTGGAGTCCCCCAGGGTTCAGTGATGGGTCCATTGTTGTTTTCTGTATTTATCAATGATATCAATAAAGGTATATCAGGTGATACGAAGATGTATCACCTGATATACCTGTTGCAGATCATACGAAGGTTGGCATGGTTGTTAATGACAGTAAAGACAATATGCTACTGCAACAGGGTCCAGAAATGTTAGGCAGATGGGCTGAGAAGTGGCAACTGATGTTTAACATTGACAAATGCAAAGTACTTCATATGGGTTACAATAACCCAAGAGAAACGTACCAACTGTATGGTACTACACTCGAGGAACTGAAGAATGAAAAAGACCTGAGGTAATTGTGCAGTCAGATATGAAGTTCTCTGAGCAGTGCAGACAGGCTTCCAGAGCAGGTCATGGAGTTTTGTCACTGACATACAGAAATTTTGCTAGTAGAGAAAAAGAGATGTTATCCCTTTGTAAAAGGCAAAGGTCAGGCCATGTCGTGAGTACTGCATACAGATCTGGAGGCCTCATTTTAGGAAAGTTGTAGAGTTGCTAGAGAGTATAGAGAAGGGCAACAAAGATTAGTGAGGGGAACAAAGGGGTCCTCTTACCAAGAGAGGTTTAAGTTCTGCAAGTTGCAGTGTCTGGAGACTAGGCACCTGCAAGGTGTACAAGGTCTTGAATGGTTTGAACAGACTCAATGCTGATGGGATACATCCGCTTGCTCAGATTAAGAACCCGAGTGGGAATACAGTAAACCCCCTCCGCTATTCGCGGTATCTGTATTCGCGGTCGCTGATTTAATATAAAATGAAACCTAAAAAAAATTTGAATTTTAAAGCGCCGTGAACATTTTCCGCCATAAAAAAACATGGACATGGCTAAAATTATCTTCGCCGGTCAAAACAGCTCCTCGGTGGGTGGGGGGAGATGGGGTCACAAAATCGCGAGGGTGGATGTTTCTCGCTAATCCTTGTTCAATATGTGTTATGCTCTTGTCATGGAAGGTTTCGTCGTTTGCTTTTAATTTATATGCTTATAAATTGAATAAATTTATCAATTTATATGCTACAAAAGTGATAAATCTACTGTTTTGCGATGTAAAACAGACTTTTTCGAGTGTGTTAATTTTTTTTTTTTTTTTATGTGAACCCCAAACACGAGAGGTATTAGAACCTATAGTACTTAGTACCGTGCTTGGGTTGGAGGTTGAGAAGACGAAAGAAGATATTTGTTGACACTGGACTTGAACTTCTGTAGATTGTAATTTTCAGGAAATACATATGAAGGAAGGTTGTTCCAGAAAATAGCAGTTGAATGAATAAATGAGGAAGATGAAAAGTTGGTTCTGTGGGTTTGAAGTTGGACAGTAAATGGATGTTGGCTGGTGGCGGCACGTGTTCGGACTGTTTTGAAAGAGAGAGAGCGGGAATTATAGAAGCCAATTCAGAAGAACAGTGCCCATGGAAGTATCTGTAGAAGAGGCATGCAGCAGAAACAGTGCGTCTATGAGAAAGCGAGTGGAGAGACTCTGTTAGAGATGAATCATTAATTAACCTAACTGCCCTCTTCTGAATGGAATCAAGAAGCCTGAGAGAGGTTTTGGGGGCACCACCCCAGATGTGGGAACAATATTCCATGGCAGGGCGGATTTGCGATTTATACAGAGTGAGCAGCTGTTTGGAAGAAAAGTAACGCCGAGAGCGAAAGAGAAAACCAAGTTTTTTAGATGCAGAGGAGGCAATATTTGTAATGTGCTTGTGCCAAGAGAGATTAGAAGTCAGGGTAATCCCCAAAAGAGATATATCATTTTACCTAGAAATCGGAGTGTCACTAAACATGAGCATAGGAGCAGAAGAATCCTTTTTGCGAGATATAAGACAAGACTGAGTTTTAGAAGGGTTGAAATCAACTAAGTTGTCTCTGCCCCACCGGAGAATTACCTGAAGATCGGCATTTAAGGAATTGGTAGCAGATTTTCGAGAAGTTAAAGCTGATTGAGCAGGACAAGGTTTCTCAAAATGGAAAGTTGAATGCAATGTGCTATCATCGGCAAAACGATGGATAGGATTTCCAGTCAATGGAAGAAGGTCATTAATACACAAGAGGAAAAGAGTGTGGGAAAGAACTGAACCTTGGGGAACACCAGCATTAGTGGAGAAGTTAGAAGACAGAGAGCCATCTACCATCACCCTCAGTGAGCGATCAGTGAGAAAACTGGATAACCAATTACTAAAAACAGTTGGCAAACCATAAGATGGAAGCTTGTTTAGAAGACCTTTATGCCAAACACGATCAAAAGCCTTTGAGATGTCAAGAGCAACTACTTGTGTTTCACCGAACCTTTCCATTGAATTAGTCCATAAATGGGTAACATAAGCCAGAATATCAGCAGTGGATTGACACTGACGGAATCCATACTGGTGATCGTTGATCATACGGAAGGTTTCTAGGTGGTTTAAGAGTTGGCAGTTAATTGATTTCTCCATTACTTTAGAAAGAGTAGAAGTAATTGCAATGGGACGATAATTGGATGGGAGGGATTTGTCACCCTTTTTAGGAACTGGCTGGATATGAGCAAATTTCCAAGCAGAAGGAAAAACACCTTTGGAATAAGAAAGTGAAAAAAGGTGGCAAAGAATAGGAGTAAGTTCAGGAGCACAGGTTTTGAGAACAAGTGGAGAAATACCATAGGGACCAGGAGCTTTCTTAGCATCAAGATTCATCAAAATCCTTCTAATATCCTTTTGACGGAAGACCACAGGAGGCATTGAATGGAGCGTGTTGGGAATGGTGGGAGGTGTTTTACCAAGATCATTAATACATGAGCTGGAAGAAAAATGGGATGCTAGCAGGTCAGCTTTATCCTTGGCTGAAGTGACAACAGAACCATCTGGTTTGGACAGAGGTGGGAGCAGAGATGGGCAAAAGTTGCGGCCAATAGCTTTGGCAAGAGACCAGAATGCTCGGCTACCATTAGGGCAACAAGCAAGTTTTCTACTCTTAACCTGTTCAAACTCTAGTTTGGACTGATTAATAACTGCTTTACAATTGTTGCGAGCTTTGGTGTAGGCAGAAAATGTATCTGAAGAATTAGAAACAAGCCAATTACGATATGCAACGTTCTTCTCTTGGACAGCCTTAGCACATTTATTGGAAAACCAAGGTTTAGATAAAGGGCGAGATTTTAAAGTGGAGTGTGGGATAAAGGATTCCATTCCTGCAAGAATAATTTCACTGACACGATCTGAGCAAACGTTGACATCAGAAGTTTTGAAACAGTAATCCAACCAAGGAAAAGAAGAAAAGAAGTCTCGCAGGTCATCCCATTTTGCATTCTTGTAATGCCAAACAACACGAGGTTGGGAATAGCCATGAGATAAAGGTTCCATTGGAGAAGAGACAATCACCAAGTTGTGATCTGAAGTGCCTAAAGGACCTCTCACTTCGACCGTGTACTTAGAAGGGTTGTTTGTGAGAAAAAGAACAAGCGTATTGGCTGTATGATTAGGATTGTCCGATATTCTTGTAGGTAAATGAACAATCTGTGCTAGGTCATTAGTAATTGCAAAAGCCTCAGCATCTCGACCTGCTGGGTCCATGTGACTAGAAAACGGAAGCCAGCTGGAGTTGTGAACATTAAAATCACCAAGGAAAATTACCTCACTGTTAGGAAAGTTGGACTGGAGAAAGTCAAGTTGCAAAGAGAGGAAGTCAAAGAGCTCCAAGTGATTAGTGGAGTTGGGAGAACGGTAGAGACAACAGATGAATTTTACACAATGAGGTAGAGATTTTAAGCCAGAGAAGATCAAAGAGAGGAGATTCCAAATTGCCAAGTCTCTGACAGGGAATATCAGAACGGAAATATGCACAAGTACCACCTTTGAGGCGAAAGGAATCATACAGCAAATAATTTGGACATCTAAGATGAGCAGTAGTTGAATCAACTGATAACTGAGATTCAGTCAGAAAAAGTACATTCGGTTTGGAAGACTGCAATTGGAAATGGACATCGTTGAGATTGGAATTGAGACCACGTATATTTGTGAAATGAATTAGGAAGTCCTTGGGAGGTTTAGATCTTTTCGCAGATAAGCTTGCTCTATTAGTTTGAAAATTCATTGTGTATTCAATAGTAAGAAAAAGTGGGTGGGACATGCTGTATGAAGTAATGAAATTTTTGGATATGGCATACATGTGGTAAGAATATACCCAGATCCTTGACATAACGTGGCCTCGACAATGCTCCCCGCATACACACTACTCGGACTCCCTCCAGTCACTATCTGGCAGAGTAGAGGTAGGTACCCTCGAAATGTAAGGAATATTGGATCTCGCCACGACGTTCATCATAACCTCAAAAGTCATCAATAATACTGCATGATGGAAGAGATAGGGATGGGTTGACCGGAACTTAGCTCTAGAGACTAAACATGGGTTCCACCACTTCAAGCCTCCAATAAGCAAAGTGGTGGTATTTCACCGGTTGACGAGAGTCATCTACCACCTAGTACTGCCTGGTAACATAGAGGGGCGGCGGTCCTCCATGTGGTGTGGGCGCCACACCTTGACCCCTGCTTACGTTGGTTCACACCTAGGTGGTCACCCACGATGTACTTGTGCATGGAGATTATACCCAGGATTACTAACAGTCCCACCATCATGAAGGTGCAAGCAGAGGATTTGGCTGTCACTGACCGTCCGGACTTCGCCGAAATTGGGTCCACTTGACTTGAGTGTCACCCGAATATCAGTTCCATCAGCATTTTAGACTCCCAGGTAGCAAGTACAAGCTTGTCTGGCATATCAGAGAGAACGTCTGTGATAACCTCAAGGACCAAATTGCCTTTTCACGAATGATGAGTGAACTTAATGGAATTTTATTTTGAGTTCGGTCTTCTATCCACAGATTTAAAGCCTTTTCCGGTTTTTTTAATTTAAACATCACGAGTTACAGAGCAAATTTTTGAAGCAATTAGCGCGTTTTCACGGAAACTACGTCGGATTTTTTCTTCCGATTTCTTGATTGATCATATCATTGACTCATTGATTTTATAATGTTTTGCCCACTGAGGAGACACTATCAACCATTAGAAATGGGGAAAGTGTCTCCTCGGTGGCCCCCACTTTCACGCATCATTCGTGTAATGGCAGAAAGTGACTTTATTGAGGACAAGTTCTTTCTAACTCGTACAAAAATATGGCTACGAATAACAAGGGAAATGTGAAAAGATCAAAGAAAGTGATGACATTAGCGAATAAAATTGAGTTATTAGATAAAATTTCTAATGGTGAAAGTGTCTCCTCAGTGGCAAAACATTATAAAATCAATGAGTCAATGATATGATCAATCATCAAGAAATCGGAAGAAAAAAATCCGACGTAGTGTCCGTGAAAACCCGCTAATTGCTTCAAAAATTTGCTCTGTAACTCGTGATGTTAAATTAAAAAAACCGGAAAAGGCTTTAAATCTGTGGATAGAAGACCGAACTCAAAATAAAATTCCATTAAGTTCACTCATCATTCGTGAAAAGGCAAAACTCCTTTATCAAAACTTTAGGAAAACTGGTGACAGCACTGGCGGGATAAGTTTTTTTGCTAGCAAAGGCGCTGGTTTGAAAGTTTTGTTTGAAATTTCTAATAAATATTACACTTAATATTAAATTGTTTCTTATTTTCATTTCGATGCCATATGCTTGCATTTCACTATGTACTGTCTATGTACATAGTCATATTATGAAGGTACATATAATACATACATAGACAAAATTTTAGACTAGTTTTTCTTATATATTTCATACTTTGGAACGGAACCCCTTTATTACTATGGGAGCCATAACTCAGTATTTGCGTTTTCGGTATTCGTGGCATTTCTCAGGAACGTAACCCCCACGAATAGCGGGGGTTTACTATATTCAAATTGAGGAAAGACAGTTGTAGAATAGATGTGCGGAAGTTTGCCTTTAACAGTGGGTAGTTGATTGCTGGAACAGACTTCCATCTGTTGTAGAAGTTGATAGCTTAAATAAATTGAAGGCTGAACTAGATAAACACTTGGAGTGACCTGATGGGTGAAATGGGAAGGGGTTTCTTTTTTTTTTTTTGGCTGATGTATAATCTTTCTTTCTTGCATCATGTGCCTCAATTAATGCTAATGCTAAAGGCAAGTGCTGCTCGTGGATGATAAATGGCCCATTATATGGGTGTAAACCCTTTGATATAAAATTATGGGCTTGTTTTTAAGTTTTTTGTTTAAGGGCCAGAAACTCTGGGGAGTAAGAAGATGATGATGATGCTGCTGCTGCTACGTGATGTCAGCAAATGTTTTCCGAGAGCATTCGCTATTGCAGTAGAGTCTGCAACAGCACATCCATTATATTCTGGGACAGAAGAGGGGTGGTGTGTGCAGTGTATTTTCTCTTAATTTTTCAGATTTTTTCCCAGAACACCTTAGCTCTGGTCAACTGAGTAACAGAGGATGTGAAATGGATCCACAATTCCCTTTGACTCTGACGGCATACGTAGCATGCTTTGGCTCATGCACCTTTAAAGGCTAGAAGGTTGGCCATGGTAGGATATCTGACAAATATCCCCTAAGCTTTATTTTGAGCCTTTTTTGCTGCTGTGCATTCAGAGTTCCGCCATGGTTTCGGAAAAGGTGGAAACCAGTTGGACATTTTTGGAAGTGCAGTTGCAGCTGCATGGATGACACTTTCTGTGATGCGTGTAACTGCATTATTGATAGGCTCCTAGCTGACTGTGATGATGTCTAAATTTGCCAGTTGTTGAAAAGCATTCCATCCAGCCTGATCAATCTTCCACCATAGTAACACAACAGGATGATAATCTCATATTAATTAGGGATGTTATCATGGAGAAGTGATTGCTTCCATATGGACTCTCCTCAACCTTCCAAGAGAGAGAGAGAGAGAGCGCACACAGATAGATAATGCACCTCCCAAGGTTTTTGTAGTACTTTAATCCAAGCCCAAGATGGGATTCGAACCCACAACCTTTGGGTTGCCAGGCAGGCACTTTACCCACCCGGCTAGTCCGGTCGGCGGGAGAGATCATTGTCCACGAGCATAGACTCTATGACTCATCCCCTTCCATTGACATTAGCACTACTCCACAGGGTATATGTCCATTAAAATCCCCAAGAAGTAAGAAAGGCTGAGGCAACTGCATTACAAGACCATTAAAGTCTTTCTGGGAGATGTCAGTCCCAGGTGGCAAATATATAGAACAGATGGTTAGTAAAAACCCAACTGAGGCTCAAATTGCTACAGCCTCTAAGCTAGTAGGTCTTTTAAGTTGCAATTGCAATCCTCATGGGCAACCATGGGTATGGTTGCCCATAAGGAATGTGACTCCTCCACGACTCCATCCCCAGAGATCTATCCTTGCAAATAATAGTAATGTTACACATCCTGGGGTCCTAATTTTCCCTTAGGCAAGTCTCCTGTAAGCAAAAACTAGATGGTTTGTGCTTTTTGAGGAGTGCCTTGCCTTCTGCATTTTACCAGAATCCACGACAATTCCACTGTAGTAATTTAGCATTTATGTAGGCTTAGTGGATCCGTCAGTCGACTTCCGAAGTGCTGAGGGCTTACTTTTATCAGTCTTGCATTTATCTCTTTTGGGGAAGTGCAGACGCTGTCCTGTATCCATTTCATCCTCCACAAAGAGTTCAAAGACTGAATCACCAGGCACCTCCATTTTATATCTATTTTTTCTTGTACTGCCTCTGGTGACTGAGTTTTCTGTACTGTTGCTTTTTTATTTGATTTTGGTAATGCTAGAGTAGAAGGAGGAATTGATATTGGAGTGGCAGCTGACAGAATTCTGTGCTAGTTTCTCTGAGCTCAGTAAACAGGGCATGTCTGCCAGGGGCAAGGGTTGATGACGTTGTAGAGCAGATATCTTTTAAGGGCACAAAAGGTGATATCATTATACACATTGGCACTAATGACATTAAGTGAAGGAGATCTGCAGATTTACTAAGCAAGTACAGGTCAATGCTGAAAAAAAGTAAAAGTTAGGGTTAGGGTTAAATTTGAAAGTGTCTGCAATACTGCCCAGACATGATAGGAGGGAGTATATGATTAGAGCCTTGTCAACCAATTCGGCCCTGGAGAGATTGTGCAGGGCTCGTGGGGTAGAATTTTTCTCAGCGTGGTCTGTGCTTGTTAACAAGAGAGATTGCTTCTACAGAAATGGGATACATCTAAATAGAAGGGGTGCAAGAATATTTGCTGATGCTATTGAGGCAATGTTAGGTGGGTCGGAAAACTGCTAGCTTGGAGGATTCACAGACTAATAGATTAACAGTAGCCTTGCTAGCAAAATTCCTGTACATCATTGACAAAACTCCATGACCTACTCTTGCAGCCTGTCTGCATTTCTCAGAAAACTTTAAATCCGACTGCACAATTACGCCCAGGTCTTTTTCGTTTTCCACCACCCTAAGTGTAGTAACCACACAGTTGATATATTCCTATGGAATTACTTCTACCCATATGCAGTACGTTGCATTTATCAATGTTACTTCAGTTGCCACTTCTTAGCCAATCTGCCCAAATTTTCTAGGGCTTCTCTTGGATAAGAATCTGATATCTCTTGAACATATTAAGCAACTAAGAAATTCTTGCCTCAAGAAGTTAAACCTACTAAAAAGTTCTTTCCAGAACAACTTGGGATGCAGATCGACATAAGCTTCTTAAACTTTATAGAGCAATAGTACATTCCAAGCTGCATTAAGGAGCACCTGTTTACGACTCTGCAAGACCAAGATCACCTGCACAGATTATTCCACCATCTGCCCAAATTTTCTACCTATCTGTGTATATGAAAGTGTGATGTTCATATTGTTCTTTGTATGCTGCATGTAGCTGTAGTAATTTTTTCTTGGGAGAGTTGCTTTCCCCCAGGATTGAAAATGCAGGTCATATGCAGGTTGAATTATAATCCATTGTGCAATGATCTGTATGTTGTAGTAGCTATGCTGTCATAATTAAGTTCTCGGCTTGACAGTAAACATTTTAGACGGATGTTGGCAGGTCATCAGTGGGCATGGTATAAGTTTTCCCAGTAAGATGAAAACAGAACCTCTCTATCTGGATGATCGGTGATGGATTTTATCTTGATGGCATAGTGTAATAATAAGTTCTGTCATCTAAGTTGTGGTGAAGGTTCATGGGCTTCTGCATAAAGGCTTTGTACAGGTGAAGTGCAAAAAGCTCCAGTGTATACGGAGGGCACTGTGGTGTATGGGATATAATCATCACAGTGCACTTGGTCTTGTGGAGTCATAAACAGGCGCTCCATAATGAAACTTGGAATGTACTATTGCTCTATAAAGTTTAAGTAGCGTATGTCGATCTGCACCTCAAGTTATTCCGGAAAGCACTTTGAGTAGGTTTAACTTTTTGATGCAAGAATTTCTTAGTTGCTTAATATGTTCAAGGGATATCAGGTTCTTATCCAAGAGAAGCCCTAAAAATCTTATGCCTGGTACAAGGCGCCTCCGTAGCCAGGTGGGCAGAAGCGGCAGTGCATAGCACAAGCTTCTTGATCAGACCGGGGTTCGAGCCCATGACCACCAAATACGGAGGATGCGGAAAGGTCAGGAAATGACCACTGCATATCCCCAGAGCAATATGGCCTTAGTTGCTAATGCTCCTAAAAACCAAATAACAACAACAACAGCTTGGTATAACTGGGATCATATATCTGTCCAGTTTAAGTTTCGGATCAGAGTGTAGGTTTTGTTTTTGTTCCGTTTTCCACACAGCACGTATAGACAGAAGTCTATACATGCAGTTTTTGTGGAAAACGGGAAGCCATTTGTTTGTGCCCATTTGCTTATTTTATTTATTGCTCCTTGAAGCTGCCGTTCTGTATTTGGCATATTCTGAGAGAGATAGTAAATACTGAAATCGTCAACATATACAGTGGTATCAACAGGTTTTGGTATATGTTCAGTTATGGAGTTTATTTTGATAGCAAAGAGGGTAGTGCTAAGCACAGACCACTGAGGCATGCCCTCTTCTTGGGTGAAGACTTTTGAAAGAGCATTCCGCAACCTAACTTGAAATGACCTGTAGTATAAGAAATTTTGAATATATTAACATTAGCAAAGGTACACGATGCCAGAAAGAAAGCTTATATAGCATCAGCCAAAAAAAAAAAAAAACCTTCGCATTTCACCCATCCACTTGCACAAAATGCTTATCTAGTTCTACCTTGAATTTACTTAAGCTATCAACTTCTACAACAACAGATGGAAGTTTGTTCCAGCAATCAAAAACTCGCTGGCTAAAGGCAAACTTCTGCATATCTATCCTATAACTGTCTTTCCTCAAATTTGAATTTATGCCCTCTCAGGCGATTATTTTGAGCAAGAGGAAGAATCCCATCAGCACTTAGCATGCTCAAACCATTCAAGGCTTTATACACCTCAATCAGATCACCTCACAGGTGCATAGTCTCCAGACACTGTAATTTGCAAAATTTAAGCCTTTCTTCATAAGAGCTTCGTTCCCTTTGTTCTGTTATGAGTAACCAATCCTTTGTTCCGTGTGAGCAACCAACCCACAAATTAGTCAATATCTGGGAAATTAAAATCCCCATTATAATTCACTCTGATTTACTGGCCCACTCTTTCTCTGTACAGTTGTTTATTATACTCATCAGACCTATAACAGACTCCTACTCTCAATTTTGCTTTCCCAGTGCTTACGTCAACACCAAACTGACTTGACATTGCACTGTTCCACCATGTTGACTAGTTCGCTTCCTTGGATTTTATGTGTTTAACTAATAGCATAACTCCTCCTCTGTTCCTATCCTATCTAACCTTCCTGTACACATTGTACTCCCCAAATTACATTTCTGCATTCCTTATATCTGTGTGACATCACGTCTTTGATATCCCAACAATATCTGCCTTTGATGTTTTGACCAAGACCTCAAATTCATCGAATTTATTTACCAAACTCCTAGCATTGGTGTACATGCAAGTATATATGCACCTGTTCCTATTCTTAGCTACCCTAACACAGCCCATGTGTTAACTAGTACCACAATGACTCCGAGCAGTCTCTGAAATCCCCTGCATCTTGTTTTTCAGGCTGCTGCTCATTCCAATAGAAGCAGTGCAAGAATAACTTTCACCTCTGCCAGCAGCTACTGAAAATGTACTTGTCCGTGTATCCTCGCAAGCTAACAGTTTTCTGACCCACCTAACGCTGCCTCAATAGCATCAGCAAATATTCTTGCACCCTTTCTATTTAAGTGTATGCCATCCCTTCAGGAGCAGTCTCTCCTGTTAAGAAGCACAGACCAGGCGAGAAAAATTCTACTGAGCCTTGCACAATCTCTCAAGGCTGAATTGATCAACAAGGCTCTCATCATATACTCCCTCATATTGTGTCTGGCAGAATTGCAGACATTTTCAAATTCAACCCTAACTCACGGCTTTTTTTCAACATTGACCTGTACTTGTTAAGTAATTCCGCCGGTCTCCTACTCTTAATATCATTAGTGCCAATGGGTAAAACAATATCACCTTTTGTACCTTTAAAAGATATCAGCTCTACAGTATTATCAAGCTTTGCCCCTGGCAGATGTACCCTGGTCCTGTTCCACCTATCCTTTTTGCACAAGGTTTCCTGTTTCCCTGACAATATCACTGACAACTGCTAGTTCCCGTGGGACCAGCACATTCTGCTTTGGGGGTTGCTGCTTTGTTGCATGATGTTCAAGTGCAAGCTGTGGTGTTGATGTAGGCAGCTGAGAGCTTGATGGGTCCCTCAATTTAACTCCTTCGAGGGCATCCACCCTGTTCTTCAAGCTCTCATATAGGCCCATAACAACGCAGAGTTGGCGCCTGATTTCCTCACACTCCTTATATCATGCACACAAAAAGACATTTCCCTTAGCAATATCATGTCCCATTCCTGAATGCTCCACAAACATCAAACGAGCAGTACATTTCAAAAGGCTGTGATTCATAGTACAAACGCCCCTCAGTTCTCCCCTGAGCCCAAGCCTTTTGGTTTGCTGCTCTGGTCTGAGTCATGATTTCGATTCAATTTCAAATAAAATTTCAATTTCAATACAAAATTATAACTCTAAACTTATATCCCAATGCAGTTATAACACTATATATATGACTTCCGTATATAGTATCAAGTTATGTATTAATTAGTTGTTAAATACATTTAGTTAAAAAAGTACAATTCAACTGACAATGAAGTTTAATAAATTTTACTGATTAATTGATAATACTATACTAAGCTAAGAGATTTCTAATACAGTGCTACGTGTTTAGCTATCTAGTTCAGGATATACTTAGGGATTAGGTTCGGGATATATTTAGGAAGATGTCCACATAATCCAAGGTAATATAGGTTTTGAATAATTCCATAATGCCATGCTGTATTGTAAGCTTTTTCTATATTGAATAAGATCATTACATGGTGTTCTTTTCAGATAAAGGCATTCTGCACACTATATATGTATATACATTTACCACTGTAGTGTCCATCATCCCTTACATATATTTCAAATATATGCATTTTGTAATTACTGATCAGTACAAGAAAATTCATTGGAGCTGTGATGGATGGGTACTTGGCAGCACCATCTGCAATTTAATTTCCTGATATTCCAGTATGGCCTGGTGTCCAGCAGAAGACAACCTTTTGCCGATGCTCCCTGAGACGAATCAACTCTGTTCTGATGAGCTTTAGTAATGGATGAGTAGGTGGGGAAATATTTTGCATGGCTAATAGGGCAAGTCTGTGTACATTATGCTCTTTTGGATTGAGAGAAGGAAAATCTTTTCTAGAGCAAACTTTATTGGCATATAATTCAGTGGTGTAACTATTGCATTCTGTGGGAAGTGATACAGAAATGGTAGTATCGTGGAATACCACTGCTGTACCCATTCCACCTATCAGACTTCGATCCATCAGTACATATTTTAGAAAAGTCAGGATAACATTATGTACAAAGGGTGCAAGAATTTTTGCTGATGCTGTCGAGGCAGTGTTAGGTGGGTCGGAAAACTGCTAGTTGGGGGGATACAAGGACTAATAGATTAACAGTAGCCACTGGCAGAGGTGGAAGTGATTCTTGCACTGCTTCTATTGAAATGAGAAGAAGCCTGAAAAACAAGATGCAGGATATTTCAGAGACTGCTGGGAGTCATTGCGGTACAAGTAAACACATGGGTTGTGTTAGGGTAGCTAAGAATAGAAACAGGTGCATGTATACCTGCGTGTACACCAATGCTAGGAGTTTGGTAAATAAATCTGATGAATTTGAGGTATTGCTCAAAGGCAGATATTGTTGGGATATCAGAGACGTGGTGTCACACATATATAAGTAATGCGGAACTGGAAATTGGGGAATACAATGTGTATAGAAAAGATAGACAGGACAGGAGGGGAGGAGGGGTTATGCTATTAATTAAGAAACACATAAAGTCCAAGGAAGAGAAGCCAGTCAACATCGATGGACAGGGCAGTGTCGAGTCAGTTTGGTGTGACATAAGCATAGGGAAATCAAAATTGAGAATAGGAGTGTGCTATAGGCCTAATGACTCTGATGAGTATAATAAGATATTGTACAGGGAAATAGAGTGGGCCAGTAAATCAGAGAGTCTTATAATGGGGGGTTTTAATTTCCCAGATATTGACTGGAATTTGTGGGTTGGTCACTCGCACACTAACAAGGCTTTTGTGGATTTATTGGATGATTGTTTTCTACATCAGCATGTTCGTGAGGCAACAAGAGGGAGCAATACTCTTGATCTGATTATCAGTAGTGATTCTTCATGCATTAAGAATCTGCAGATAAATGAACCACTAGGTGGCAGTGATCACAGTGTGTTGAAGTGGGATTTACTCAAGGAGGTAACTACCATCAGAGGTAAAGGGAAGGGTTTTTGTTTTCGTAAAGGTGACTATGATGGTCTGAGACAGTATTTAAATTCTATACAGTGGGACCAACTGATGATGTTACCAACAGCGAACTCAAAATGGGAAGCATTCAAGGAACTAATCTTGGAGGCTACCAGGCTTTACATACCAACTAAGAAATATTGTTCAAGGTTTAGGCCTAAATGATTGTCAGATGAACTAATGAGACATGTGGCAGAGAAGAAAAATGCATGGGATACATACAAATTAATGGGTGACATGGAAGCCTATGATAGATATAAGTTGGTCTGTAACCAAGTCACAAAGGAGATTAGGCAGGCAAAGGCAGACTACGAAAAATCCTTGGCAAAGGATGCAAGGAAAAACAGAAAAGAGTTCTTTACATATTTAAACTCGAGAAGGAAAGGGATGAATCAGATTGGTCCACTGGATATTGATGGTTCAACAGTTGAGGATCCTGCTCAGGTGGCTAACAATCTAAACGAGTATTTTGCATCTACATTCACGCATGAGGAATTATTCAGGAAGGAGAATGATGTAGGTAAAGTAAACATTGGCAGTGAGCTGGATGATTTTGTAATAACTGAGAGGAAAGTGGAGGAGAGATTGTTGAGGATAAACATAAAAAAGGCACCTGGGGTGGATGGGATCTATCCAGTTATATTAAAGGAGGCAGCAAAGGAAGTAAGCAAACCCCTAGCCATAATTATGAGAGCTTCTTTGGACTCACGGGAGGTACCCATAGACTGGAGATGTGCAAATGTAACCACAATTCACAAAGGAGGATCAAAGGCTGACACAAGTAATTATAGACCTATTAGTTTAACTTCTGTTCCAGGTAAGTTAATGGAGGCACTGGTTAAAGAAGCATTGCAGGATCATCTAGACAAGAATTCAGTTATAGCTCAGACGCAGCATGGTTTTGTTAAGGGCAGGTCTTGCCTGACCAATTTGATTGGATACTATGATGTAGTCACAAAAGAACTGGATGCAGGGAATAACTTTGATATTATATATTTGTATCTTAGAAAGGCTTTTGATACTGTTGCTGCACATGGAAGACTGCTGCACAAATTGGAGCAGTGTGGCATTGGAGGCAAATTGCTGCTATGGATAAGGGGATGGTTGAGTGGCAGAAGACAGAGAGTGGTAATCAATGGACACTGCTCAACGTGGACTAATGTTATTAGTGGAGTTCCTCAGGGTTCAGTGTTGGGTCCGTTGTTGTTTTCGGTGTTTATGAATGATATTGATGATGGGATATCAAGTTTAATGTCCAAGTTTGCAGATGATACAAAGGTTGGCAGGGTTGTTAAGGACACTACTGACGCTATGCTGCTGCAACAGGATCTGGAAAGGTTGAACAGATGGGCTGAGAGGTGGCAAATGAAGTTTAACATTGACAAATGTAAAGTACTACATATGGGAAACAGTAACCCCAGAGCAACGTATCAACTCTGCAGTACTACACTGACAGTGGTGGAGAATGAAAAGGACCTGGGGGTAATTGTGCAGGCAGATATGAAGTTCTCTGAGCAGTGCAGACGAGCTGCAAGAGTAGCTCGTGGTGTCTTGTCAATGATATACAGGAATTTTTCTAGCAGGGATAAGGAGGTGATTATTCCCTTGTATAAGGCAATGGCTAGGCCACATCTTGAGTACTGTATACAGGTCTGGAGGCCTCATTTCAAGAAGGATGTAGAGCTGCTGGAACGGGTACAGAGAAGGGCAACAAGATTAGTGAATGGAACAAAGGGTTGCTCTTATGAAGAAAGGCTTAAGTTTTGCAAATTACAGAGTCTGGAGACTAGGCACCGGCGAGGTGATCTGATAGAGGTGTATAAGGCTTTGAATGGTTTGAGAGCATGCTCAATGCCAATGGGATTCTTCATCTTGCTCAGAATAATCACCTCAGAGGGCATAAATTCAAATTGAGGAAGGACGGATGTCGGATAGATGTGCGGAAATTTGCCTTTGGCCAGTGGGTGGTTGGTTGGTGGAACCGACTTCCATCACTTGTTGTTGAAGTTGATAGCCTAAACAAATTTAAAGCTCAACTGGACAGGTATTTCGAACGAACGGAGGGGTGAAATGGGAGTGGGGTTTTTTTTTTTTTTTTTTTTTGGCTGATGCTGAATAAGCTTGCTTTCTTGCATCATATGCCTCTACTAATGCTAATACAAGCAATGTGTAGCTGTTGGATGTTAATGTCTGTTAAACAGTGTTTTCCCCATTGGTGGAAATAATTTCCACGATGAGGATCTTGAAGAACTTTATTGAAGTGTGTATTCCAATTTTCTGCTATTACCATTTTCCTAATACTTGCAGGCCAAGTTACCCGTGGTTTGTTTCTATAAAAGGTTGTGAATTGTGGATCATTAAATATTGACCGACTAGGGTGGGTCTATCAGCTATGGATCTTTGTTGAATAGGTCAGTAAAAACATCTTCCACCTGATATTTAGAGAAACTTCACAGGCTTCAGCATACAGACCTTGTACTGGAGATGTTCTGAAAACACCTAGAGCTATTCTAAAAGCAGAACATTCAATAGGGTTGATGCGAGACAGAGCACTCTCACCAGCAGAATTGAAGACAAGTGTGCCGTAGTCCAGGGTTTATTCATATTTGCAATTCTCTCAACGTACTTCATATTTTGAGAATGACAGGAAATTTAGAGATCATCGGTGTAAAGGTATGAATCCAATGTTTTTGGAATGAGTTCAGTTATGTGATTAATTCTAATTGCAAACAGAGTGGCAATGAACAGATCCTTGTGGGATTCCTTCTTCTTGGACAGTTTTACTCCCTCCTATCATGTCTGGGAAGAATTGCACACACTTAAATTTAATCCTAACTCACGACTTTTTTTTCAACAGTGACCTGTACTTGTTAAGTCTGCAGATCTCCTACGTGAAACCTTATCTTAATGTCATTAGTGCCAACATGTACAATAATATCACCCTTTGTGCCCTTAAAAGATATCTGCTCTACAACGTCATCAACGTTTGCCTTTGGCAGACATACCCCGGGTCCTATTCTACCTATCCTTTTTGCACAATATATTTCCCATTTCCCTGACAATAGAGGCACCAACAACAATTAGCTCCTGTGGGACCAGTGCATTGTACCCTGAAGGTTGCCTAATGCACAAGTGAGCCCTGGCACTGAGTTCGGCAGCTGAGAGTTTTATGGCTCCACCATTTCAATTCCTTCGAGAGCATCTACTCTACTCATGAAACTCTCAGATGCAAATCAAAATGCTTAGTTGGCGCATAATTCCTTGACACTCTGTGCACATAGTGCACACATAAACACATCCTACTTGGTAAGATTACGTCCTGTTCCAGAAATATCTGAAAAACATTTCACAAGTTGCACATTTTTTTAGGCTATGATGCATTGAAGAATCACCCCCTTTGGTTCTTCCCCCAACCAAATCACTTCCACTAATTTGTGCATGCTGCTTTTAGCATTAGCAGAGGCATTTGATGCAAGAAAGCAAGCTTATGCAGCATCAGCCAAAAAAAAAAAAAAAAAAAAAAAAACACACTTCCACTTCACCCCTCTGTTCGTTCAAAATACCTGTCCAGCTGAGCCTTAAACTTATTTAGGCTATCAACTTCCACGACAAGGGATGGAAGTCTATTCCACGAACCAACCACCCGCTGGCAAAAGGCAAATTTCCGCACGTCTATCCTACATCTGTCTTTCCTCAATTTGAATTTATGCCTTCTCAGGTGATTATTCTGAGTGAGAGGAAGAATCCCATCAGCATTGAGCATGCTCAAACCATTCAAGGCTTTATACACCTCTATCATATCACCTCGCTGGTGCCTAGTCTCCAGAAACTAATTTGCAAAATTTAAGCCTTTCTTCGTAAGAGCAAACCTTTGTTCCATTCACTAATCTTGTTGCCCTTCTCTGTACTCGTTATAGCAGCTCTACATCCTTCTTGAAATGAGGCCTCCAGACCTATATACAGTACTCTAGGTGTAGCCTGACCATTGCCTTATACAAGGGAATAATCACCTCCTTATCCCTGCTAGAAAAATTCCTATATATCATTGACAATACACCATGAGCTACTCTTGCAGCCCATCTGCACTGCTCAGAGAACTTCATATCTGCCTGCACAACCATCGCCAGGTCCCTTTCATTCTCTACCACTGTCAGTGTAGTACACACAGAGTTCATACGTTGCTCTGGGGTTTCTGTTTCCCATGTGTAGTACTTTACATTTGTCAATGTTAACCTTCATTTGCCACCTCTCAGCCCATCTGCTCAACCTTTCCAGATCCTGTTGCAGCAGCAGCATAGTGTCAGTAGTGTCCTTGACAACCCTGCCTGCCTTTGTATCGTCTGCAAACTTCGACATTAAGCTTGATATACCATCATCAATATCATTTATGAATACAGAAAACAATAATGGACCCAACACTGAGCCCTGAGGGACTCCACTAATAACATTAGTCCACGATGAGCAGTGTCCATTGATTACCACTCTGTCTTCTCCCCCTCAGCCACCCCTTTAACCACAGCAGCAATTTGTCTCCAATGTCACACTGCTCCAATTTGTGCAGCAGTCTTCCATGTGCAACAGTATCAGAAGCCTTTCTAAGATCCAAGTATATAATATCAAAGTAATTCCCTGCATCCAGTTCCTTTGTGACAGCATCATAGTATCCAATCAAATTGGTCAGGCAAGACTTCCCCTTAACAAAACCATGCTGTGTCCGAGCTATAACTGAAGTCTTGTCTAAATGATCCTGCAGTGCTTCTTTAACTAGTGCCTCCATTACTTTTTCTGGAACAGAAGTTAAACTCAGAGGTCTATAATTACTTGTGTCAGCCTTTGATCCTCCTTTGTGAATTGGGGTCACATTTGCACATCTCCAGTCTGTGGGTACCTCCCTGATTCCAAGGAAGCTCTCATAATTATGGCTAAGGGTTTGCTTACTTCCTCTGCTGCCTCCTTTAATATAACTGGATAGATCCCATCCACCCCGGGTGCATTTGTTGTGTTTATGTTCAACAATTTCTCCTCCACTTTACTCTCAGTTATTACAAGATTCTCTAGCTTACTGCTAGAGTTGAATACACCTCTGGCTTTCCCCTCGCTAAATAACTCCTCATGTGTGAATGTCGATGCAAAATATTCATTTAGTTCGTTAGCTACCTGAGCAGGATCATCAACAGTTGACCCATCGATATCATGTGGACCAATCTGATTCATCGCCTTCCTTCTAGAGTTTACATAAGTAAAGAACTCTTTGCTGTTTTTCTTTGCATCCCTTGCCAAAGATTTCTCGTAATCTGCCTTCGCCTGCCTAACCTCCTTTGTAACTTGGTTACAGATCAACTTATATCTATCATAGGCTTCTGTGTCACGTGTTAATTTATATGTATCTCATGCATTTTTCTTCTCTGCCATATGTCTCATTAGTTCATCTGACATCCATTTAGGCCTAAAACTTGAACAGTATTTCTTAGTTGGTATGTAAAGCCTAGTAGCTTCCAAGATAAGTTCTTTGAATGCTTCCCATTTTGAATTTGCTGTTGATAACATCATCAGTTGGCCCCACTGTATAGAATTTAAATGCTGTCTCAGACCATCGTAGTCGCCTTTACTCCTAATGGTAGTTACCTCTGAGTAAATCCCACTTCAGCACACTGTGAGTGGTTCATTTATCTGCAGATTCTTAATGCATGAAGAATCACTGCTGATAATCAAATCAAGAGTATTCCTCCCTCTAGTTGCCTCCCGAACATGCTGATGTAGAAAACAATCATCCAATAAATCCACAAAAGCCTTGCTAGTGTGTGAGTGACCAGCCCCCAAATTCCAGTCGATATCTGGGAAATCAAAATCTCCCATTATAAGACTCTCTGATTTACTGGCCCACTATTTCCCTGTACAGTTTCTTATTATACTCATCAGAGTCATCAGGCCTATAGCACACTCCTACTCTCAATTTTGATCTCCCAATGCTTATGTCACACCAAACTGACTCGACACTGCACTGTCCAGCGATGTCCACTGGCTTCACTTCCTTGGATTTTATGTATTTCTTAACTAATAGCATAACCCCTCCTCCCTTCCTATCCAGTCTATCCTTTCTGTAGACGTTGTACTCCCCAAATTCCAGTTCTGCATTCCTCATATCTGTGTGACACCACGTCTCTGATATCCCAACAATATCTGCCTTTGATGTTTTGAGCAATACCTCAAATTCATCACTTTTTCTGCTCTAGTCTGCGGCATGATTTCCGTTTAAATACAATGTAATTAGAAAACAGACCTTGTGCATTGGGTTGCATTATATCATCAAAGTTTCTTGCGATGACCGACTAACTGGTTAAAATAAATTTATCAAAATAAAAATGATATATACATAAGATAAAACAGAAATAAAATAAGATAAGTGTTAAAATACAATAAGATAAGTGTTAAAATACAATAAGATAAGTGTTAAAATACATAGTAGCTTTAGAAGCAAAGTGCCTCCTCATCAGCTAGTCTGTGAATGGTGTACTTCAGTATATATTGATGGTTATACAATAATACAAGTCAGCTGGGCATGATCATGTATCACGAGTCTGGTGTCGGTAAAGCAGAATTACATACATGTGATGATCGCCAGCGCTCATCGCACTGCAATACAGTACATTCTATAATAGGGTGTAAGTGCACTCCCCTCGACTGATTCATAGTACTGTTATTGATGGCTATGTGTAGTGCTTTAAGCCATGAGTGCTGTCGAACTAGCATGCATCCCAGAGTGCACCAGTCGAACTAGAGTGCATCCAAGTGCAGGAGAATAAAGTACGAGCAGTGCTAAGTAAATGACCAGGGGCATGCGCAGAGCCATAATTGGTAAATCAGCCTGCACACACTGGCTTCCAAAAAACGGAAGTCACTAAACACGAATCCACGCGTTGGACTAACACATCCAAAAAAAGGAAGGCATTATCAACCTTTGGTTCAATCGTAAACTGAATGATGGGCGACAGGAAATTGAGATATTGCAGCAACCCAGATTCTGATCCCCGGGGTACAATTGCAAGAATATTATCAACATAACGACCCCAGAGAGTGATAGGAATAGGTAAGTTCAAGAAAATCTCTCTCTCAAGTTCCTCCATGGTGACAGGCAATTGGAGATTTCTAAAATTAGGGCTGAGCTTTCAAATTGCGGCTATACACCTCATGTTCTAGATAGATGTGAGCTTCAAGCTCACGAATTTGTTATGAAATCTAACCCAACTCACATCAATCAATTTATCTCTACCGCCTACATCCCCTATTATCTGGGTGTATTGGAACATCTTGTTAGGATTTTGCGTCTCCATCATATACGACGTGTGCACTTCGGGGGAAGAAATTACAATCTATTATTTCGAAGGTGAAAACACCTATTCCTCCTTTCCTACGGAGTGGTTCCGTATACCATATTATGTGTCTGGATTGTGGGGGTGTTATGTAGGTGAGTCTGGTAGAAGGTTGAAAGATCGGGTTTCTGAGCATGAGGTGGCTCTGCGAACCACTAATTTTGAACGCTCCGCAGTCGCCGAACATTATTGGGTTGAGCAGCAAAATCTTGATCCCCAATGGGATACTGAAATCGTCGACTATTCATGTGATTGCCGCCAGCACTCATGGCTTGAAGCACTACACATAGCCACCAATAATAGTACTATGAATTGGATGAGGGGAGAAAACTTACACCCTATTATAGAATGTACTGTTGCTGTGCGATGAGCGCTGGCAATCATCACATGTACGTAATTCTACTTTACCGACAGCAGACTCGTGATACATGACCATGCCCAGATGACTTGTACTATTGTATAACCATCAATATATACTGAAGTACACCATTCACAGACTAGCTGATGAAGAGGCACTTCGCTTCAAAAGCTACTATGTATTGTAACTCTTTTATTATATATATATATATATATAACTCTTATCTTATTGTATTTTAATGTTTTTATCTTATTGTATTTTAACGTTTTTATCTTATTGTATTTCTGTTTTATCTTATGTATATATCATTTTTATTTTAATAAATTTATTTTAACCAGTTAGTCGGTAGTCACAAGAAACTTTGATGATATAATGCAACCCGACGCACAAGGCCTGTTTTCTAATTACATTGTATTTAAACGGAAATCATGCCCCAGATTAGAGCAGAAAAAGCAATATGCACAAATTAGTGGAAGTGATTTGGTTGGGGGAAGAACCAAAGGGGGCGATTCTCCAATGCATCATAGCCTAAAAAATGTGCAACTTGTGAAATGTTTGCAGATATTTCTGGAACAGGACATAATCTTACCAAGGAGGATGTTTTTGTGTGTGCTATGTGCACAGAGTGTCAAGGAATTATGCACCAACTAAGCATTCTGATTTGCATCTATGAGAGTTGCATGAGTAAAGTAAATGCTCTCGAAGGAATTGAAATGGGGGACTGATGAAGAGGCACTTCGCTTTGAAAGCTACTAGGTATTTTAATTTAATTATATATATTTTAACTCTTTTATCTTACTGTATTTTAACACTTTTATCTTATTTTATTTCTGTTTTAACTAATGCTATATTATTTTTATTTTAATAAATTTATTTTAACCAGTTAGTTGGTCGTTGCAAGAAACTTTGATGATACAATGTAATTAATTAAAAATGAAAATTAATAATTTTTAATTGATTAATTTCTTATACTATACTAAAGTTGACTATACAATACTATACTAAGCTAATACAGTAATATGTATTCTGCTATATAGTTTTACGTTATACCTTATCTATCAAGTTCGAGATGTATGCTATCAAGTTACACTATACCTTAATAAAAATAATAGAAAGCTTAACTGACGGTACTCACCTCAAATAAGTTGGCATAATTTAATTCCTCATGTTTTCAATAGAAGTTGGCTTTATTTAGTTCATGTTTTCAACAATTTTATATAGGACAGCTATGGGATGGGGCAGTGCACTTCTTCCTCGTCTGGGCAAACTTTTAATTACAGATTTTAATAGTCTCTACTCTATATTTCGAACAATTTATTTTTTATGCAACTTAATTGAATTTCCACAACTTCCAACTTAAACACCATACAACTAAGCAGATTATTTGAGGTGAGTACCGTCAGTTAAGCTTTGCTATTATTTTTATTAAGTTGAATTTTAAAATAGAGGTGCATTAAGAAGTTCTATCAATAAACTAAGTGTTACACTATACCATAATGATCACAAAGTTAATTTAGTTATATCCTTAGCTAAAGACAAGATATAAGCCCAAAAAGTGACTAAAACTTTCAAAATACTTATTTATTACAATTAAAACCCTTACTATTATTCTACGCTACAATATTCCTGCCAAAACACTGATATGATGGCAGTATGAGTAGTGAGTTGTAACTTACAAAATCGCTACTAAATTTAAAAAATACACTAACGAATGCTTCTAAGCCTATTTAATCTATTTGTAAAGCACAAATAGAATAATATGTTAACTAATCAAAAATACCATACTATCTCAAACAAAACTTATTCATTTGAGCAGCTCCAAAAGTCCACGTTTTCACACCTATAGTCCTGTTCCAGTCTTATCAGTGGAAAGCTGCAGTTTGAAATGGGGTGTGGTTGCTGACAAGGATGGCAACAACTCCATGGGAAAATCGATAACAAATTCTGTGCTAATGTATGATAGTAGTACAGGTTGACCATCACTAATCTGGCCACCAATAATCCAGTTCCACCACTAATTCGAACATAATTTCCATAAACGTAATTTCAAATTTTCTCGGTCGGTGCACCGACCTGCCGCTACTGTTTTGGTGGCGTTGGTTGCAGCATCAGCTGTGAACTTGTAAACACTGGCAAGCCATTCCTACTTATTTTTCTGCATTTATTATTATAACCTGCTCACATTTGGCCCAGCCATGGTTCCAATGCATAAAGAAAGTGCTTCTCGTGGTGTAAAGCACAAACACCATACATTGTCCATAACAGATAAAGTTGAACTTTGAAAAAAAAAAAACTCGACAGCTGTGTGTCTGTGAGAAGTTTAACTCAGCTTAGTTGTAAATTCCAGCAATTTCTCTCGGTTCCTCTTATTTTAGTAATTTTCTTTTAGCCATTCCTTTTTAGATTTTTTTTTTTTTTTTTTTTTACAACACAATTGTACAAACTTGTGGAAAAACACAACACAATATGATGGATAATAGAGTGCGCTAGGCGCCTCCGTAGCCAGGTGGGAAGGAGCAGCAGTGCGTAGCACACGCTTCTTGATTAGACCGGGGTTCGAGCCCGTCACCACCAAATACGGAGGATGCGGAAAGGTCAGGGAATGACCACCGCATATTCCCGGAGCAATATGGCCTTAGTTGCTAATGCTCCTAAAAACCAAAATAACAATAACAGAGTGCGCTAAAGAACTTGTTTTCACAAAATCTCTTAACAATACTGACAAACTTATTGTTATGTTTGAGAGTTTATTTTATCACAATGAGTTTTATTGCAGCGCTCGCCACACGTGCAATAAACTAATTACAAACAACCTTCATACGTATGCTCTAATAGCATCACACGTATGTGGCTGACACGGCTTCTCAAGAAATAAAGTAACCTACTGGACCACGTATATGCGACACAAAAAAAGACTTTTTTTGATATTTTAAGCGAAAAAACAACAACACTGACATTACAATATTTATTTTAGAATTACTAATCAAACTATTTGCTAAATATTTTTTGGCCCCTGAGGAATTTTTTTCTTAAACTAGCTTGGCAGTCAAGGATAAGGTGGTTAGCTGTTGGGTAAACTGTATGTGCTAATCTAACCACTGGTGATCCGGCAAACTCACTAATCCGGCACCCACAGGTACCAATACCAGATTAGTGACGGTTGACCTGTATTACAAAAGGAAGGGTTTTCATTTGCCTTGAAATATGTCTCCTGAAAGGAAACTGGCTCATGCTTGTGCTGTTGTCAGTTTATGGATTTATTAGGTGCATTGGCAACTATGGCCATAGTGCATCATACATATGGTAAGTATTAATTTTATTTCCTGTCAGATAGCAATAATTACAAAAAATAGTACCAGCAAATTAGTTTTTAACTAGTTAAAGGTGATATACATTAATCATTTTTAGAAAGGTAAAAATGCTTGAGACATTTGCTTTATTGTCTAAAAGCGAAATAAGTGTAAGAGGGTCTTCTGTTGTGGCTGGAGTGAAAAGATTCTGGCATTCTATTGTATATTTTAGATATTCAACAAGGATATGGCTTACTGAAAGCACTGTGTTGCAGTGATGACACTCGGGGGTGGGGGGATCTCCCCTCTTAATAGATAACTAAGAGTGATATTTGTGTAACCTATTCATAAGTGTGCTAATATTACCTCCTGTTGTCGAATTGAGTTAAAGCTTGAAAGCCATTGCTCACGTTTTGGCTTGATACTAAGACGTTTATTGCTATATTGATTTTTCCATGATAATTGCCATTGGTACATGCATTTTTGCTAGATTATCGATTTGTAGTCTTGATATGTTACTTTCCAAAT
The DNA here is from genome assembly GCF_048544385.1 of Mastigoproctus giganteus. Lineage (NCBI taxonomy): Eukaryota > Metazoa > Arthropoda > Arachnida > Uropygi > Thelyphonidae > Mastigoproctus > Mastigoproctus giganteus. Next base: position 154,206,191 of record NC_143587.1, on the reverse strand, counting down.
GTCATTGGGTGGTAAGATTGTTGATGACTCTATTGTCAGGGAAACAGGGAACATGTTTTGTAAAAAGGATAGGTGGAACAGGACCAGGGTATGTCTGCCAGGGACAAAGGATGATGATGATGTAGAGCGGATATCATCTTTTAAGGGCACAAAAGGTGATATAGTTGTACACGTTGGCACTAAAGATATTAAGAGAAAGAGACCGGCAGAATTACTTAACAAGTACAGGTCAATGTTGAAAAAAAGCCGTGAATTAGGGTTGAATTTGAAAGTGTCTGCAATTCTGCCCAGACACGATAGGAGGGAGTATATGATGAGAGCCTTGTCGATCAATTCGGCCCTGGAAAGATTGTGCAAGGCTCAAGGGGGTAGAATTTTTTTTCAGCCTGGTCTGTATTTGTTAACAGAAGGGACTGCTTCTACAGGGATAGGATACACTTAAATAGAAAGTGTGCAAGAATATTTGCTAATGCTATCGAGGCAGTGTTAGGTGGGTCGGAAAACTGCTAGCTGGGGGGATACAAGGACTAATAGATTAACAGTAGCCACTGGCAGAGGTGAAAGTGATTCTTGCACTGCTTCTATTGGAATGAACAGAAGTCTGGAAAACAAGATGCAGGATATTTCAGAGACTGCTGGGAGTCATTGCGGTACAAGTGAACACATGGGTTGTGTTAGGGTAGCTAAGTTTGTTTGTTTGTTATTTGGTTTTGAGGAGCATTCGCAACTAAGGCCATATTGGTCCGGGATATGCGGTGGACATTCCCTGACCTTTCCGCATCCTCTGTATTTGGTGGTGACGGGCTCGAACCCCGGTCTAATCAAGAAGCATGTGCTACGCACTGCTGCTCCTTCCCACCTGGCTACGGATGTGCCTAGGGTAGCTAAGAAAAGGAACAGGTGCATGTATATTTGTGTGTACACCAATGCTAGGAGTTAGGTAAATAAATTTGAGGTATTTCTCAAAGCATCAAAGGCGGATATTGTTGGAATATTAGAGATGTGGTGTCACACAGATATAAGGAATGCAGAACTGGAATTTGGGGAGTACAACGTCTACAGAAAGGATAGACAGGATATGAAGGGAGGAGGGGTTATGCTATTAGTTAAGAAACACAAAATCCAAGGAAGTGAAGCCAGTCGACATTGCTGGACAGTGCAGTGTCGAGTCAGTTTGGTGTGACATAAGCATTGGGAGATCAAAATTGAGCGTAGGAGTGGGCTATAGGCCTAATGACTCTGATGAGTATAATAAGAAACTGTACAGGGAAATAGAGTGGGCCAGTAAATCAGAGAGTTTTATAATGGGGGATTTTAATTTCCCAGATACTGACTGGAATTTGGGGGCTGGTCACTCACACACTAGCAAGGCTTTTGTGGATTTATTGGATGATTGTTTTCTACATCAGCATGTTCGGGAGGCAAATAGAGGGAATAATACTCTTGATTTGATTATTAGTAGTGATTCTTCATGCATTAAGAATCTGCAGATAGAGGAACCACTAGGTGTCAGTGATCACAGTGTGCTGAAGTGGGATTTACTCAAAGAGGTAACTACCATCGGGGGTAAAGGGAAGGGTTATTGCTTTTGTAAAGGCGACTATGATGGTCTGAGACAGCATTTAAATTCTATACAGTGGGACCAACTGATGATGTTATCAACAGCAAATTCAAAATGGGAAGCATTCAAAGAACTTATCTTGGAAGCTACTAGGCTTTACATACCAACTAAGAAATACTGTTCAAGGTTTAGGCCTAAATGGATGTCAGATGAACTAATGAGACACATGGCAGAGAACAAAAATGCATGGGATACATATAAATTAACACGTGACACAGAAGCCTATGATAGATATAAGTTGATCTGTAACCAAGTTACAAAGGAGGTTAGGCAGGCGAAGGCAGATTACGAGAAATCTTTGGCAAGGGATGCAAAGAAAAACAGCAAAGAGTTTTTACTTATGTAAACTCTAGAAGTAAGGGGATGAATCAGATTGGTACACATGATATTGATGGTTCAACTGTTGATGATCCTGCTCAGGTAGCTAACAAATTAAATGAATATTTTGCATCAACATTCACACATGGAGTTATTCAGCGAGGGTAATGCCAGAGGTGTATTCAACTCTGGCAGTAAGCTAGATAATCTTGTAATAACTGAGAGTAAAGTGGAGGAGAAATTGTTGAAGAAAAACAGAAGAAAGGCACCTGGGGTGGTTGGGATCTATCCAGTTATAGTAAAGGAGGCACTGGTTAAAGAAGCACTGCAGGATCATCTAGACAAGACTTCAGTTATAGTTCGGACACAGCATGGTTTTGTTAAGGGGAAATCTTGCCTGACCAATTTGATTGGATACTATGATGCAGTCACAAAAGAACTGGATGCAGGGAATAACTCTGATATTATATACTTGGATCTTAGAAAGGCTTTTGATACTGTTGCACATGGAAGACTGCTGCACAAATTGGAGCAATGTGGCACTGGAGGCAAATTGCTGCTATGGATAAAGGGGTAGTTGAGGGGGAAAGGACAGAGTGGTAATCAATGGACACTGATCATCGTGGACTAATATTATTAGTGGAGTCTCTCAGGGTTCAGTGTTGGTCCATTATTGTTTTCTGTATAATTATAAATAATATTGATGATGGTATATCAAGCTTAATGTCCAAGTTTGCAGACGATACAAAGGTTGGCAGGGTTGTTAAGGACACTACTGATGCTATGCTGCTGCAACAGGATCTGGAAAGGTTGAGCAGATGGGCTGAGAGGTGGCAAATGAAGTTTAACATTGACAAATGTAAAGTACTACATATGGGAAACAGCAACCCCAGAGCAACATATCAACTCTGTGTTACTACACTGACAGTGGCAGAGAATGAAAAGGACCTGGGGGTATTTGTGCAGGCAGATATGAAGTTGTCTGACAGTGCAGACAGGCTGCAAGAGTAGCTCATGGTGTCTTGTCAATGATATACAGGAATTTTTCTAGCAGGGATAAGGAAGTGATTATTCCCTTGTGTAAGGCAATGGTCAGGCCACACCTTGAGTACTGTATACAGGTCTGGAGGTCTCATTTCAAGAAGGATGTAGAGCTGCTGAAACAAGTACAGAGAAGGGCAACAAGATTAGTGAATGGAACAAAGGTTTGCTCTTACGAAGAAAGGCTTAAATTTTGCAAATTAGTTTCTGGAGACTAGGCACCGGCGAGGTGATATGATAGAGGTGTATAAAGCCTTGAATGGTTTGAGCATGCTCAATGCTGATGTGATTCTTCCTCTTGCTCAGAATAATCACCTGAGAGGGCATAAATTCAAATTGAGGAAAGACATGTAGGATAGATGTGTGGAAATTTGCCTTTAGCCAGCAGCTAGTTGGTTGGTGGAATAGACTTCCATCCTTTGTTGTGGAAGTTGATAGCCTAAATAAATTTAAGGCTCAGCTGGACAGGTATTTCGGACAGAGTGGTGAAGTGGAAGTTTTTTTTTTTTTTTTTTTTTGGACTGAGGCTGCATAAGCTTGCTTTCTTGCGTCATATGCCTCTACTAATGCTAATGCCAAAGATGGCCGATTCTGCAGCATTGTCAGCTAATTCATTTCCTGGAATTCCCACATGTCCCCGGACCCAGCACAGGTGTATGCTTTTCCCAAGTTTGAATAAAGTATGCAAAGAAGAGGTTACTTCCTTTAAGATTGGGTGGGCGATATTCATGGGATTTTTCAGGGCTTGAAGTGCACTTAAAGAATCTGTAAAAATTATACTATTTTCAATATCAGAAGACTCTATATGCTTTTATACAATCTGAATAGCCACTAGTTTGGCAGAAAATATACTGAATTCATATGACAATTCATAGGCCAATGTGATGTTCGGAAAAACTGCGGCAATTCCTTGTGTGCCTCATTCTTTGATCCGTCCATATGCACTACGACAAAGTTGGGGAAGTGATCCACTACTGCATGATACAGTTGTAAGAAATTTTCTTTATGTAATGTAGATTTATTCCATTGATATAGGGATAAATCGCAAGAAGGTGAAGTAAAGTCCCAAGGAGCACAGGAAATTGGAAGTGTATTTGCAACATTATTAAAAGACTGATTAAGTTCATCTGAAAGGTATTTTATTTGCATACCTAATGGTCGGTTAGCAGAAGGGTGGTTTGGGTACAACATGCTGTGCTGGTAGGTGAAAAGTATCTCCCAATTTGGGTGTTCAGGCATAGATCTAATTTTATGTGCATAGCGTAATATAAGTTGTTGTCTTCTGATTGAGAGAGGTGTTCATGTGCTTCAGCATACAGGCTGTGTATTGGAGACGTGTGATATGCTCCTGTGGCAATGCGTATTGCACTATGATGGATAGGGTCAAGCCAGAGAAGGACACTAGGTCTTGCTGATCTGTACACTGGTGCTCCATAGTCAAGCTTTGATCTTATTAAGGCTCTGTATAATTGCAACATTGTAACTCGATCAGCTCCCCACTTAATTGCTGAGAGAACCCGGATGATATTTAGCTTTTGTTGATGGGATGTTCTTAGTTTTTTAATATGCTCTAAAAAGGTAAGTTTATAATCTAATGTGATTCCTAAGAACCGTATGCTGGTTTGAACTGCTATTGGTTGACCATTCAGTTGTAGTTCCGGATGTGGGTGAAGTTTATGTTGGCAGCAAAAATGGATGCACAACATTTTATGCGGACAGAGTTGAAATCCATTAGTTTGTGTCCATGAACTGACCTTATTTATTGTCACTTGTAATTGTCTCTCAAAGGTATTCATGTTTTTCGCACGACACGGAATGCTAAGGTCATCTACAAACAGTGCTGTATCAACAGTGTTTGGAATCTGTTCGGCAGTGGTGTTTACTGCAATTATGAAAGTGTAGCACTGAGTACAGAGCCTTGGAGGACTCCTTATAAGAACACCTGGAATAGTGAAGTTTTAAAACAAACCTGAAATGTGCGTTTGTACAGGAAGTTCTGAATTAAAATCGGGAGATGACCCCGAAGTCCATGGTGGTATAATTCGCAGAGTTTTCCATACTTCCACGTTGAATCGTAAGCTATACTTATATCAAAACACACCATGATGTTCCGATCTAAGGAATGAGTTTTGGATGGAGTTCTCAAGTCTTACTAGTATATCTAGTGTTGATCTGTTTATATTGTGCAGAATGTAGGAGATTGAAGTTTTCTAGGTACCATATCAGTCGACGGTTTATCATCTTTTCAAGAATTCTGCAGAGGCAACTGGTCAAGGCAATGGGTCTATAGGTAGGGTTTGTCAGGTCTTTTCCTGGTTTAAGGAAGGTAAGGACTGTAGCATGGTGCCATTGTTTAGGGAATATATAGGTATATTTATATATTTATTTATTTATGTATAATATTTATATATTTATAAATATATTTATCCTCTAGGTAAAGTCTATTGAACAGATTAACAAGTGACATCAATGATTCAGTACTTATATAGTAGTAGTGAATATTATCTGGTCCTACAGCACTGTGTCTACATGTCGATAGAGCTCTATGCAGTTCGTGGAGAGCAAATGGTTGTATTGTATTGTTCATTTGCTTTGAACAATACAATGTGGAGAGCAAATGGTTGTAGGCTGTATTGTTCATTTGTTTTAGACGAAAAGTTTAATTTTTGTTTTTCTGTATTTGTTTTAAATCTTCTGAAGGCTGGTGTGTGACTTTCTGTTGCTGATGCTTGGGCAAAAGTTTCCCCTAGGTTGTTGGCAATTTGGGCAGAGTCAATATTCTGCCCCCCCCCCCCACATTCCATGATAGGAACGACAATCATCTAGTCTTTACCGCTCATTTTTCTGATTATTTTCCAAATTTTATTTGTAGGGGTGTCTTGGTGGATGGTTGAAGTAAAGCGGATCCAAGTTGCCTTTTTATTACAGCATCTAACATACCTTGCTCTGGCGTGTTTATACTGGATAAGTTTTTGGTAGTTGGACTGCGACAAAAGGAATTCCACACTCTTTATTTTGTTCTTTTTTACCTGCCCAGCATTCATTACTCCACCAGATTTTTGGGTGTATCAGCAATTTCGAAGAGGATTTTGGTATAGTTTTTTCTGCTGCATGTAATACTGGTTTTGTGACATTTTCAACAGCTTCATCAGGTGGGGATTCTTTTATTATTTTCGTGTCAAATTTAGCTACTATAAAGAGGAAGAATACCAACAGCATTCAGCATGCTCAAACCATTCAAGGCTTTATACACATCAGTCAGATAATCTCGCAGGTGCCTAGTTTCCAGACACTGTAATCTACAAATCTTAAGCCTTTCTTCGTAAGAGCAACCCTTTGTTCTGTTCACTAATCTTCTTGCCCTTCTTTGTACTCATTCCAGAAGCTCCACATCCTTCTTAAAATGAGGCCTCCAGACCTGTATACAGTACTAAGGTGTGGCCTGACCATTGCCTTATACAAGGGGATAATCACCTCCTGATCCCTGCAAGAAATACTCCTGTATATCATTGACAAGACAACATGAGTTACTCTTGCACACCGTCTGCACTGCTCAGAAAACTTTATGTCTGCTGCACAATTACCCCTAGTTCCTTTGATCCTTTTCATTCTCTACAACTGCCAGTGTAATATCACAGTTTATACGTTACTCTGGGGTTACTGCTTCCCATATACAGTACAGTCAGTCCTCATATAACACGTGTTTACACTACACGAATTCGATCATACACGATTTATAAATAGGGGAACGATATCTTGTATAACACGAACCGAATTCGCTTATGCACGATTCGCCTTTGTGTTTACAAGAAATGGCAGTCGGATGCAGAATCACCCCAACCGAGCGCAACACGATAGGAATGAAGAGAAGATTCTGAAAATGTATTTATGTTTTTTATATCAGTGAAGGGGAAACACACGTCACCATAATAACGTAACTGGAAATTGTTTTTATTATTTTATGGTAGTAACCCCTAGAAATGTGCTTTAGTAAAATGTGTGGTGTTAATAGTGTATCTCTGCCTTTACGGTGTTGTTTATTCAGTTGCTACACACGTGCAGCTTTGTTTATGTGTATCAAGCGTGCCTTCTCGTTTTGTAATTGTGCTTTCTTCCCTAAAAATGAGTAAAATACTTAAAAGGTGTGAAAAGAAAGCGTCCTGGTGAAGATACTGCAGATTTGGAAAGAAAAAGAAAAGCAATATCGATAAAAAGCTCTTACGAAGAAAGGCTTAAGTTTTGCGAATTACAGTGTCTGGAGACTAGGCAGCAGCGAGGTGATCTGATAGAGGTGTACAAAGCCTTGAATGGTTTGAGCATGCTCAATGCTGATGGGATTCTTCCTCTTGCTCAGAATAATCACCTGAGAGAGCATAAATTCAAATTGAGGAAAGACAGATGTAGGATAGATGTGCGGAAATTTGCCTTTAGCCAGCGGGTGGTTGGTAGGTGGAACAGACTTCCATCCCTTGTCGTGGAAGTTGATAGCCTAAATAAGTTTAAGGCTCGGCTGGACAGGTATTTCGAACGAACAGAGGGGTGAAGTGGAAGTGGTTATTTTTTATTTATTTATTTTACTTTAATTTTTTTGGCTGATGCTGCATAAGCTTGCTTTCTTGCATCAAATGCCTCTACTAATGCTAACAGGGGCAGACTGGGTGAAAAATTCGTACCCGAGAAAATTTATACTATGGTTTATGGCCAAAATCACACTGGCCTCTGGTCCACCGGGGTTTCCCCGGTAAGGCTTATGACCAGTCCACCTCTGTCGATAGAGAAAAAATATGAAATTGTGAAACGCTTTGAGCGAAATGAAACACCATGTGATATTGCACGTGCTACCAACCTAAATGAGGCAACGCCGAGAATTAGAAAGAATGCAGAGAAAATAAAAACAACTTTCACAGCAGGAACAACTCAAAGTGTAATTAAAATCCATTAGATTAAGACACAAAGAATTGGAAGAGATGGAACGGCTGTCATCTGTTTGGATAGAAAATCAAACAAAAAACAAGTTTGCTTACGATAGAAGTAAGAGCATTAGCAATATTTTATTACGTAATAGTAGTAATAAAATGCGTAAGTATTTTATTACGATTATTTATTGTGTTTGGTAATGTTTTGGTTAAAAATGTGTGTTCAATCTTGAGTGGTTAGCACCTAACCCCATTTTTCCCATAGGGCCAGTTGTTTATATTGCACGAGGGTTTCTAGGAACGCAACTATCGTGCTATATGAGGACTGACTGTACTTTGCATTTGTCAACGTGAAATTTCAGTTGCAACTTCTCAGCCCATCTGCTCAACTTTTCTAGATCCTGTTGCAGCAGTGTACTGTCATTATTGTCATTAACAACCCTGCCGAACTTCGCATCATCTGCCAACTTGGACATTAAGCCTGATATACCATCATACAATGGACCCAACACTGAACTCTGAGAGACTCCTAATAACATTAGTCCACGAACAGCAGTGTCCACTGATCACCACTCTGTCTTCTCACACTCAACTATCCCTTTATCCATAGCAGCAATTTGCCTCCAATGCAAAACTGCTTCAATTTGTGCAGCAGTCTTCCATGTGCAACAGTATCAAATACCTTTCTAAAGTCTGAATATATGATATCAAAATTATTCCCTACATCCAATTCCTTCATGACCACATCATAGTATCCAATCAAATTGGTCAGACAAGACTTCGCCTTAACAAACCCATGCTGTGTCCGAGCTATAACTGAAGTCTTGTCTAGATGATCCTGCAGTGCTTCTTTAACCAGTGCCTCCATTAATTTCCCTGGAACAGAAGTTAAACTAACAGGTCTGACCAAATGCCCTTCCCAATTCAGTAATGGGGAGGGGTTTATTTGGGAATTGTCTGTCATCTTTCTGATCTTCTTCCAGATAAGTGTAGCTGGTGTGGAACTGGTTAATTTCATCCAAGTCGCTTTTTTGCTGATTTTGTGTACGTCCTGACCTTAGCTCTGGCTCTCTTGAATTGAATTGGATTAGATTAGATTACATTAGATTCGATTAGATTCGATTATCAGTTGTTGGTTTTTTGCAAAAGAAGTTCTAGGCTCTATTTCTCTCTTTTTTATCTTCCTGACACTGTTCCACCATGGTTTTGGTTACAATCTAATGTTACAACAAGTTTTGGGCATTCTCTTTTCAGCTGTTTAGAGAATTCTATTTGTGACATAAGCCACTGCCGCTTGTACTGATTCTTGTTTGATAATATTGCAATCTAATTTCGTTAGTATCCTGAAGTTTCTCAGCCCTCATAATGTATTTTCCATTTTGGATATCTGATGGCTTGGCATGGAGTTTTCTTCATGATTTTTAAAAATATGGGGTAGTGGTCGCTGCCCAATGGATTCTCATACACGGTCCACTGAATCATAGGATACAGTGTGGGGGAACAGATTGATAAGTCTTTTGCAGAGCTGCTTTTTCATGGCAGATGGAAATATGTAGTGTACCATCATTCAGAATCATGAGGTCGTTCTCAACTATTATTTTCTCGATTTGTTTACCCTTCTGGTTTTTTTTTGGGGTCGCCACATAGTGAGTGATGCCCATTTAGGTCACCTAAAATGAAGAACCGGAGAGAGAAAATGAGCAATCAGTGCTTCAAAATCTTTCAAGTAGAGTTCTTAACTTCTTCTTCTTCTTTGGTCCTTAGCTGGCAGCTGGAGGAGGTGGTTGGCCACGCAACCAGTACGCTGCTGTAGGTACCACAGGGTTTCGGACTTGCTGTGTTCTTCCATGCTTTATGATCCATGGTGTCAGTCCTGGCCTGATTAAAGTCGAGACGTCGGCTCTTCAGGTCATTTTCCACTTGCTTGGCCCATGTTTTCCTAGGTGCGGTCCATTGTCTCCAAAGGAGTGTGGATGGTATTATATTCGTGCCCATTCTACATACATGGCCAAACCATCTAAGCCTTCGCTTCTGGATTTGGTCGGCGATGGTTGGTTGCTGTTGGCATCTCGCGTGGATGGTATCCTTAGTGATGCGGTCGCAAAGTGAGATGCCCAGGATCTGCCGCAGGCATTGCATTTGGAATACCTCAAGTTTGTTTAAATCTAGGTTGAGACAAATCCATGTTTCCGATCCGTAAAGGAGAACGGGCAGAATCCAAGTCCGGAAGAGTTGGATTTTAGTTTTTGAGGAAATATTGGTCCTCTTCCACAGACACCATTTGAGTGGGGCGAACAGTGGCCGCCTGTCCAATTCTGCTGTGGATCTCCACGGTGGATGCAACTTTCTTCTCCTGGACCAGCGATCCAAGGTATTTAAAGTCCTGCACTTGCTCGATCTGGACACCTTCGAGATAGATGGTGGCTTGCAACCCATCTGTTGTCAGGGCCTTTGTCTTATCAGCATTGATCTTCAACCCGTATAGCCGGGCAATGTCGTAGAGGATGTCCATGGCTTCAGCGTCGTTTCCAGCAAACATAGCACTATCGTCGGCAAACATCAAGTCAGTCACATAGTGATCCTTGCCATACTGTATGCCCCGTCTGTTGCTGAATGCATGCCTCATAACGGCGTCGACCACGATGTTGAAAAGCAACGGGGAGGCCACGTCCCCTTGGCGGACTCCAGTTTGGATGGTAAATTCCTCAGATAAATCGTTGTATGCAGTTTGGAGGAGTGTGATGACTTTTCAAGGTACATGTTCGACCTAAAGTTCTTAACTAGGAGGTAGATATATTGAGGTCACAGTAATTATTATTATTAGCTATATGGTGCAAGGAAGCCTGAGGCTTATGCTGCTCCAGCCAAAAAAAAAAAAAAAATTCCTCGAGTTACCCTGAGAGAGAGAGAGAGAGAAGTAGAAGGGAATCACCAAGAAAGAGAAGGATGATGATATTCAGCTCAGGATCCTGGTTGTGCCAAGCCCGAACTCACCAGCTGTGAGCCCCTGAGATATTGAAGCATATTGCTAGATGGACTGCAACTGCTTCTAATGGGGTGTTCAATGGTATTACTTGATATGGCACGTCTCTTGACTAATATTGTAACTCCTCCTCATGTTGTTCCATCCAATATGCAGTCCTTTCTGAATATGGTATAGTTTTTAATGGTACTGTTATCCTGTAATTTCAAATAAATAAATTTTCTGTTTATACTCCGGTATGACAACCAAGTCAGTAGAGTTCAATGTGTTTCTTGTAGGCAGATGCTTAAAGGATGATATTGGGTAATGAGGTCTATAATATCATTAATGCTTGCGCGGAAACCTAGACAGTTCCACTGGATATTCGTATCTGTCATTTCGGTTTAGATGATCTCCCGGATTGGTTCCTTGGGACTGTTTTTGCTTTGTCTGCCTTGATTTCATCTTTCTTTGGAAAATAGGGTCCTGTATCCATTTCTTTTTCCACAAAAATTTCAAGGTAGGGTTCTCTCTGCTATTTCCTGCCTCAATATCCATCTGTTCTATAATTTTTGTTTCTGTATTACTTTTCCTTTCTTTGTTTACTTATCTTCTTACATTTTCTGCATTATCCAGGGGAAAAGATAGTGTATTAATCATTTTTTCTTATTGCTTTTTAGAGAATGCTGGTGGAGAAGATTTATAAAATTCACGTGTCCATTCTGAGATTGATTCTCTTGGGGGAACTGTGACATCTGTTTATGTCAACAGTATTTTGAATTAGGAAGTCTCATTCCAGGATCTTTTTGGTTATGGTGACTTGAGCATATGAATGTTTATTTTTTAGATTTATTGCAATTGCTTTTTTTCGCTTCTTGATATGTAACTCCGTTTTCTGCTTTGTACTTTATTCTTTTTTCCAGATTTCACACTCTCTTGAATAAGCCATATGTTCCCCTTTACACTTTTATGATTTCCAGCTGTGCAAGTGGAGGTGAGATGTTCTTGGGATCCACAGTTTGCATACATTTATTTTCCTCTACATACAGTCTGTGAGTGTCCAAACTTCTGGCAGCTGAAGCAGTGGAGAGGATTTGGGATGTATGGTCTAATATTGCAACACAGATATCCTGCTTTTACTGATCTGGGTAGTTGCAGTGTGTTGAAAGTGAGTATCAGGTTCCTGGTGGGGGTGACGATCCCTTCTTTTTAGTTGTAATTCTTTTGACATTTATTACTTTTTGTTCCTGAAGTTCACTTTGAATTTCATTTTCAGGTAGGTTTAGAAGGTCCCGTTCTGTTATTACACCTTTTGACGTATTTAAGGTATTGTGAGGGGATACCATTACTGGTATTCCTGTGAAGGTTGTCATTTGCAACAGTCTTTTGGAATGTTTAGAGTGTGCTGTTTCTACTAAAATATCACCTGATTTTAATCTCTTAACGTTTTTTGGTGAGCCGGCATAACTCTCAAGATTCTTTTGTGGGAGAAAGGGTGACAATTGGCCTACTGATTTCTCATTATTTGAATGTATTATTATTTATGTCAGTTTTCACTCTTTGTGGAGACAGTCATTTCTGTTGCCTTTTCTAGTAATTTTAGATGAATCTCTAAGAGAAATAGATTCTTCATGTCTTGGATCAGTTACATTTGGATTCATCAACCGAGTGGGTTTCTGGGGATTGGAGTCAGTTCGCTACACTGCACCCTGGAAGTGAGCGCTTTACCTCTCCAAGTTACCGGCATCGCTACGTGGAGAGTGCCATCCTGTGACCAAGCACTAGGAGATTAGTAATTAAGATATATACAAGAAAAGAAAAGGAAAAGAGAAGGTTGCTTTCTTTCTTAATCTAGTAAAGTAGATTTCTTTACTATAGATTATTTAATTGTGTGTTAATAAATACTTTAAATAAGGAAACGATTTCTACTTCAAGAAAGTCACTTAATCACAGAATCGCTTGGAACATAAGTTCTGTTTTCTGTCTTTTAGCAGAAGTGTCATTATCCAAATTTTCAGTTAGGGACGATGTTGGAGCCCCAGAAGCTTTATCCGGATTCGTGTGTTTTTTGGTTTGGTTCAGTGCTCAGGTTCCCTAACCATCAATAGACATGGGAGTCTTTCCCAGGTGAACAATACACTATAACTGTAATGGCCAAATTTTAATTAAACAAATGCAAGTACATGCTTATCCAATTTTTCTGTTTTCAATTCCAACAAAATAAACAATGATGACTGAAAACCAAAACAATGGTGCAGGAATACTAAATTTCAACACTATCATTCTAAGAGATATTTTAATTTTTAAAGCATTTAAACATAAGAAAGTTGATAAGTAGTCAACGTTCACAAACACATAAGCTATTGCCAGCTCTCCTTTTTAGTTTTGAAAATATTATATAGTATTTGGTTTTGAAAACACAGTTAAAAACATGCAGTACCATTTATCAATATACACCGTATAACGAAAGAAAATATTTTTCCAGATAACTGTTTTGTTTTCATACTATCATAATGAAAGGTGAATCCCACTGGTAAAGCTCTTATCACTTATCCTTCATTATAAATAACAGTTCTTGTATCAATTGATAAATTCATGCTGCCATAATGGTCAGCAGTTAATTATCACCAGGTAAATTTCAAACTACTTCAAAATTTCAAAATGTATAAGCAAAAGTATATTCTGAAGTTTTTCTGCTTATAAGCAGAAAAACTTCGGAATAATACTCCATAAATGATATGCTTTAATCCAGAAAAGAGTAAGGTATTACACCTGAGGAACGGTAACCCCAAAATAACTTATACACTTGGAGTTGAGCTAAAACCAGTAGTAGAGGAAAGGGACTTGGTTGTGTTACAGTATGGTCAGATATGAAGTTCTCTGAGCATTGTAGACAGGTTGTACGGAACATCCATGGTGTCCATTCAATGATTTATTGAACATTTGCTAGTAAAGATAAGGACATCATAATCCCATTATGTAAGGCTATTGTTAGCCCACACTTGGAATCTGTGTTCAAGTATGGAGACTGCACCTAAAGAAAGACTGAGTTTCTTGAAAGGGTGCATAGATGGGTAAACTCGCCTGGTGAGATTGACAAAAGGGCGTCCATATGAGGAAAGACTGAATATGTGGGTTGCACAGCTTGGAAAATAGACACCTTGGAGGAGACTTGATTGAGATGTTTAAGGCTCGGAGAGACATAAGTAAAATGAATGAGGATGAAATTTTCACGGTTATAAATGATTCTAGAACTAGTGGCCATAAATTCAAGTTATGGGGGGGGAATTGTTTACACTGGTTTGCCTGAAGTTTTATTTTAACCAGCGAATTATAAATTACTGGAATAAGTTACCTACATGGGTGGTAGAGGTTAACGGTTTGGGAAAATTCAAAGGTTAGCTGGACAGTTACCTACTGGAGGAGGGAAATGCATAGGTTGTCTATTTCCTTTTCTTTTATCAATTATTAGTTATTTTTTAAAATATTCTTCTTATTTTATTTCATTCAATTTTTTTTTGGCTGGTGCAGCATAAGCCATAGGCTTCCTTGCACCATGTGGCCATTGCTAATATTAAATTATAAGTATCATTATAAAAATTTGACAATGGTGACTTCGTGTCCTAGCTGAAAACACTTCACTTACCCCCCAGCCCAGTTGATAATTATACTTGTATTTGCAGTGACCCAGATGCAGAACTTTACATTTATCAAAGCATAAATGGCACACAAACCAAAAGATTAATAACCTAATTCTCACTCTTAAATTCTGAAATGAAACTTAGAATGCTATAAATAATAGACACAACAGGTAAATCAACTTATAGAAATATATGTACATACATAATACAAAAATTATAGCTTGATACATTATAGCTTGAGTAGCCAATGCAGCAGCAACAACAGAACTCTCACTCACTCATTAACCAATGTATTTGAGGATTGTACATTTTTAACTATTCTGTTTTCCATAATCAACATGGTTTCTGCTTATTTTTTAAAGTCTTTTTTTTTTTTTTTTTGTTTTTGTCGATAAACTAGTACCAGTGCACAAACCTAATTTATCATTAGGTGGGATCTTTTTAAATAAGAAGAAAAAAACTAACAGAAACTGCATATTTCTTTCCCTATATCAATTACAGGAAAATATATTTAATACAATTGTACATAAAAATATATTTAATACAATTGTACATAAAAATATATTTAATACAATTGTACATAAAAATATATTTAATACAATTGTACATAAAAATATATTTTTGTCTTTATTGAATTTATTTTGTTGTTGTAGTTCGGTTTAACGACACAAGGGCTACTACGGCCAAATTGTGTCTCCTAATCGTTAATTTACAAAAAAACGTATTGCTAGAGAGATTAAATTATATACTTCTGTACAAACCAATATGTTTTAGATATAATAAAAGTTCTTCAATATTTGCTTCATTTCCTAAGATGCGAGATAAATCAGGTGAGATATTCAATGTAGACAGTGACTGAAAAGTGTTTGACCGGATGGTTGAATGCAAGGGACAATCAACCAGGAAATGACGGACTGTAAGTTGCGTCTGACAGGATGAGCACTGTGGTGGGCTTTCTCCCAATAATAGGAAGAGATGAGTATGGTGAGTGTGTCCAATTCTCAGTCTTGCCAGTACTACTTCCTCTCGTCTGTTTCTTCGGAAGCCAGACAGCCACAGCTTTGGGTCTTCTTTTATTTGGTATAGTTTATTGTTAGTGTCACTTTTCCAGGTCTGTGACCATTTATTGTAGCAGGCTTTGCGTATGACAGACTAAAAATCAGAGAAAGGAACCTGAGGATGTTGTGAGAGAGTGGTTTCCGGATGTTTAGCGGCAAAGTCAGCACTTTCATTTCCCGGAATGCCTGAGTGGCCAGGGATCCAGCAAAATCTGATTGACTGATTGGACACACTGCAAACGAATAGCTGGGAATGAATCTGTTTCAATGTAGGGTGAGAAATGGAAGAATTCTTCCTTAGGGCAGAGACAGCACTAAGAGAATCTGTGTAAATTATGGCAGATGAGATGGAAAGCTCAATTATCTTACTAAGCGCTAACTTAATGGCATATAATTCGGCTGTGAAGACGCTGCAGGCAAGCGGTAGAGTGGCTGAAATTGTACATAAAGGGAAAACCGCCGCAGCACCTACCGTACTCTCAGTTTTTGAACCATCCGTATAAATTTTACAGGCATGGTTGTTCATAGCATGAGCTGAATGTAACTGTCTGATATTGCAGAAAGGTATATTTTTCCCCCACTGGAGGAAGTATGTATCTTGAGAGACAGACACATATGTCCACGGAGCAACAGGTGTAGTTGTGTCTTGGAAAATTTCATTTAAATTGATATTCCAAGTCTGAACAAGCTCTTTTATCCTGATAGAGGCGGGTCTATTTTCATTTGGTTTGCTCTCATAGAAGGTGTCCGAACGGGTATTATAGAGATACTCCCAACTTGGGTGCGATGGTAGACTCTGGATCTTAGCAGCGTAGCGAAGCAATAGTGTTTTTCTACGCAGATGTAATGGGGGACCATGCGCTTCAATATATAGACTTTGGATAGGAGAAGTCCTGAAAGCTCCCAGCGCAGTCCTCAGAGCACTGTGGTGGATCATATTTAGCCATTTTAAAGTAGTGCTCCTGGCAGAGTCATACACTGGACAACCATAATCTAGTCGTGAACGGATTAAACTTCTATAAAGATGCAACAAAGTACACCGATCAGCTCCCCATGACATAGATGAGACCGAACGAAGTATATTTAAATGCTTTAAACAAGAAGTTCTCAAATAAGATAAACACAAGAAAGGCACCTGGGGTGGATGGGATCTATCCAGTTATATTAAAGGAGGCAGCAAAGGAGGTAAGCAAACCCTTAGCCATAATTATGAGAGCTTCCTTGGACTCAGGGGAGGTACCCATTGACTGGAGATGTGCAAATGTGACCCCAATTCACAAAGGGGGATCAAAGGCTGACACAAGTAATTATAGACCTGTGAGTTTAACTTCTGTTCCCGGAAAATTAATGGAGGCACTGGTGAAAGAAGCACTGCAGGATCATCTAGACAAGACTTCAGTTATAGCTAGGACACAGCATGGTTTTGTTAAGGGGAAGTCTTGCCTGACCAATTTGATTGGATACTATGATGCAGTCACAAAAGAACTGGATGCAGGGAATAACTTTGATATTATATACTTGGATCTTAGAAAGGCTTTTGATACTGTTGCACATGGAAGACTGCTGCACAAATTGGAGCAGTGTGGCATTGGAGGCAAGTTGCTGCTATGGATAAAGGGGTGGTTGAGGGGGAGAAGACAGAGAGTGGTAATCAATGGACACTGCTCATCGTGGACTAATGTTATTAGTGGAGTCCCTCAGGGTTCAGTATTGGGGCCTTTATTGTTTTCTGTATTTATAAATGATATTGATGATGGTATATCAGGCTTAATGTCCAAGTTTGCAGACGATACGAAGGTTGGCAGGGTTGTCAAGGACACTACTGACACTATGCTGCTGCAACAGGATTTGGAAAGGTTGAGCAGATGGGCTTCGAGGTGGCAAATGAAGTTTAACATTGACAAATGTAAAGTACTACATATGGGAAACAGCAACCCCAGAGCAACGTATCAACTCTGTGGTACTACACTGACAGTGGTAGAGAATGAAAGGGACCTGGGGGTGGTGGTGCAGGCAGATATGAAGTTCTCTGAGCAGTGCAGACGAGCTGCAAGAGTAGCTCATGGTGTATTGTCAATGATATATAGGAATTTTTCTAGCAGGGATAAGGAGGTGATTAATCCCTTGTATAAGGCAATGGTCAGGCCACACCTAGAGTACTGTATACAGGCCTGGAGGCCTCATTTCAGGAAGGATGTAGAGCTGCTGGAACGAGTACAGAGAAGGGCAACTAGATTGGTGAATGGGACAAAGGGGTTCTCTTACGAAGAAAGGCTTAAGTTTTGCAAATTACAGTGTCTGGAAACTAGGCACCAGCGGGGTGATCTGATAGAGGTGTACAAAGCCTTGAATGGTTTGAGCATGCTCAATGCTGATGGGATTCTTCCTCTAGCTCAGAAAAATCACATGAGAGGGCATAAATTCAAATTGAGGAAAGACAGATGTAGGATAGATGTGCGGAAATTTGCCTTTAGCCAGCGGGTGGTTGGTGGGTGGAACAGACTTCCATCCCTTGTCGTGGAAGTTGATAGCCTAAATAAGTTTAAGGCTCAGCTGGACAGGTATTTCGAACGAACAGAGGGGTGAAGTGGAAGTGGTTATTTTTATTTATTTATGTTACTTTTTTTTTTTTTTTTTCTTTTTTTTTTTGGCTGATGCTGCATAAGCTTGCTTTCTTGCATCAAATGCCTCTACTAATGCTAATGCTAATGCTAACAAATAAGTGATGTGAGCCTGGAAATTTAGTTTGCGGTCTAGTAATAGTCCAAGAAATTTAACGGTATTAACAAGCGGGATTGGAGTATTGTTTATTTGTAGTTCAGGTTCCGGATGGAGAGCTCGCTTCTTGCAAAAGTGAGTGACAGTGCATTTCTTTTCTGACAATCTGTAACCGTTCCGTGAAGTCCAGGCCTCTATTTTGGTTATGGCTAGTTGTAGCTGCCGTTCAA
This sequence comes from Mastigoproctus giganteus, assembly GCF_048544385.1. Lineage (NCBI taxonomy): Eukaryota > Metazoa > Arthropoda > Arachnida > Uropygi > Thelyphonidae > Mastigoproctus > Mastigoproctus giganteus. The sequence goes on along the minus strand of NC_143587.1, from coordinate 154,187,686 downwards.
TGGTATTCATACTTTGAGATTGACAGGAAATGGTAAGATCATCTGTATACATATAAGTTTAAACAGTTTTTGGGATATCTCGTGTCATTGTGCTAACTCGGATTGAAAACAGTGTTGGACTGAGTACTGATCCCTGCGGAACTCCCTCTTCCTGTATGTGAGATGTAGAGAGGACGTTTTTGTATCGGACTTGAAAAGAGCGCAATTGCAAGAAATTTTGAATTGTTTCCGGCAAATGGCCCCGAAGCTCCAGATGGTAAAGGTCCCTAATAATACCATGACGCCATGTTGTATCAAATGCCTTTTCAAGATCTAAATTGACCATGACTAGATGTTGTTTCATGACAAAGGCATTGCAGATATGAGATTCGGCTTTGATAAGCACATCCAGCGTTGATCTATTTTTCCGAAAGCCATATTGTTGTTCTGGAAGGAGATTCTCTGACTCCAGGATGTAGGTGAGCCTAGTATGAACCATCCTTTCGAAAATTTTTCCCATGCAGCTCGTAAGAGATATTGGCCTGTAATTTTCAACACAGGAAGGATCTTTTCCTGGTTTTGGTAAGGCGATAACGAACGAATGGCGCCATGAAGAAGGATAGGCATTTTCGGTGAATATCCGATTATAAAAAATTAATAAGAATTCTCAAGTCTTCATCAAGTAAATGCTTTAGCATAATGTAATGAACTCCATCTGGACCTGCAGCGCTATTGAAAGATCTGTTTAATGATTCTTGAAGTTCTATTAATGTAAACGGTTGGTTGTACGGCAGTGAGCAGCGCGTGAAGAAGTTGATTTTATACCGTTCCGCACCTGCTTTGATGTTCTGGAAGGTGGACGCATAGGTGGCAGAAGCTGATATTTTTGCAAATGATTCTGCTAATGCATTTGCAACTTCTTCAGGAGTAGAAATGTCTTTCCCTCTCCAATGAAGTATCGGAGAGGGCAGCCGAGTAAATTTGCCGTTTAATGCCTGTATTCTTTTCCAGATGACTCGTGTATCCGTGTCTTTGGTAATGGTTGAGGCAAAAGCAATCCAAGAATCCCGTTTCGCTTTCCGCCTAACTTGTCTAGCTTTCGCTTTGAGTTTTTTATAAGCAATTAGGTTACTAGTGGTGGGATACTTACGGAAATTATTCCAAGCACGGTTTTTTCCTGTTTGGCAATTAAACAATCTGTATTCCACCAGTTATTTCTGTGTTTGTGATAAGGCGTGGATTTTGGAATGGAACCATTAGCTGCAGTGAGAATCTGATTGATTATATAAGTATTTACTTCATCAATATGTTGTCTTTGAACATAACATCTGTCTAAGAGTATTTGGGCAGAATAGCCTCCCCAGTTTGCCTTTTTAAACTGCCAGTTGGATCGTTGAACAGGATTCGGAGTTACTCTTGTTTGTAGTGAGCAAATAATTGGAAAGTGATCACTGTTAAAGGGATCGGTTAAAACTGATCATGTCATGATTGGAAAGATAGATGGTGAACAAATTGACAAGTCTATTGCAGAAACAGATCCTGTTGCTAGGTGTATGTAAGTAGGAGATCCAGAATTTAATAAATTAAGATCATTATTGTTCATGAATTCCTCCATCAATTTGCCTCTTCTATCCATTGTAGTAGACCCCAACAATGGATGATGTCCATTAAAGTCACCAAAGAGACAAATTGGAGTTGGGAGTTGTGAAATCAGGCTGTCAAGTTCTGAATGCGGAAGTGGTAGAGATGGTGAAATATAGATGGAAACAAGGGTAACTGAAATACCAACTGCAATACGAGCTGCGACAACTTCTAGAGTGGTTCTCAATTGGATCGGCCTGGATGGAATGTCAGAGTTAGCAAGAATAGCTACTCCGCCACGAGCAGGAGAGTTTGAACTCCTATCTCGTATGTATATCACATAATTTGAAAATTTTGGTGAAATTTGGGGTGACAAGAAAGTTTCCTGTAGGCATACACCTATGGGATTGAATTGAGCTAGTAAATCCCTTAAGTCATCAGAATGACTACTTAGTCCTCTGCAGTTCCATTGTATGATGTTATACATTATTTAGATTTAGCTGAGGATGATTCGTCTGACTGTTTTTTGTTCGTGGGACATTTCTTCCGGTCTTTTTTTTTTTTGGGAATGTGGGGCGTCCAATATCCATGGTGTCATCTGCATGGAGTTCTAGAATGGGCTCCTCGTTACTTAGCAGCTCATCTACATCCATATTATTGGTAGGCGATTCCATTTTTTTTGAGACTGAGTGAGATTTTAATTGTTTTTTTTCAACTGAGACTAATGGGGTATGAGTGGGAATACTGATTGGAGTATTTGTGGCTTCGCTAGTTTTTTTCGGAGGATTATCTTTTTTAGAGGTTGAAAGTGTAAATTTAAGCCAATTCACTAGAGAGGTGTTAGGCGGAACTGATACATCCGTTTGAGCTGCAGTAGAAACAAAGTTTCTAGTGCGAGCTGCATAAGAACGACCACTAGGCATGGTCGACATAACTTGTCTACGTGCCTCAGGAAACGTGACTTTATTTTCAATTTTGTATTTTTGAATTTTCTTTCCTGTTATCCATAGCTCACAAGTTTTGGAAAAGGCTGGATGGCTTCCTTTGCAGTTTGGACAAACAGGAGTTTTGACTGAACAATCCGCTTGGGTGTGATCTTTAGAGCTACAGATGGGACATATGGCTTCTCCTCGACAAGCCTGCTGGGAATGGCCGTATTTCTGACATTTAAAGCAACGAACAGGATTCGGGATGTATGGTCGAATCCGGCAGTTTAAATAACCAGCTTTAATAGAGGATGGTAAGTCTGGAGTGCTAAATGTCAGAATGATGGATCTTGTTGGAGTAAGATTTCCATCTTTTTTCGTCATGATCCGTTTTACATTTACAACTTTCTGACTGCTGAGTTCTTGGAGTAGTTCTTCTTCGGAGACTGTAATTAGGTCCCACTCGCTGATGACACCTTTTGATGAATTTAGTGTTTTGTGGGGAGTAATTTCTACTGTCAACCCACCAAATGTTGTTGTTTTTAACAGCCGCTCAGAATGTTTGGAGGTGGCTGTTTCTATCAGAAGGTCTCCGGATTGCAGTATTTTAACCATTTTTGGTGATCCAGCAATTGACTCCAAGATTTTCTGAATTAAGAATGGTGACAACTTACCCACAGGTTGGGCAGATAGGGAATGAATCACCAGGAAGTTTGGGCAATCGTCATGACATTCTGCTTCTCTTCGCAGTCTTTTAGGTTGACTTGAGTCATGGTCAGGTTTAGAATCTTCCGCTGTTGAGCTCAAAGGCTCTAAGTTTGGATAATGGTTTTTATCCATGATCGCTCCTTTTTGCCCTGGGGGTTTGCCTTTACCACCCAGGTTACCGGCCCCGCCACGGGGAGGCAGGAGCAGTGCCGCTTGGTGGCCAAGCATAGAGTTAGTAAGTTAGTACAGCTAGCTAAATTAAAGAAAAAGGTACTTGCCTTCTTCTGGGCTCTCTTCTTAGTGTTTTTAAGTAAGTAGAGCTACTTAACAGAAAATATTAATTCTAAGAGAAAAACAAGGAAAACTCTGTCACTTGGAGGAAAAACGCTTTATAAACTCGCAAGAATCGCTTGGCCACTGAAACGCTTGGCACCCGGGGCCGAATTTATTTTGTGGCTATGAGAATATAGGCTAATGTTTTAATGAAATAAGAAGTCTAGTATTCATTAAAACATTAGCCTATTTTCTTATAGCCACAAAATAAATACAATGAAGACTAAAATATATTTTTATGTACAAATGTATTAAATATATTTTCCTGTAATTGATATAGGGAAAGAAATATTCAGTTTCTGTTAGTTTTTTTTCTACACAAAAGGCCACCATAGCCTAGTAGTCAGGCACGTGGGTGCATAAGTATACATGCCTTGAGTGACTGGGGTTCAAGCCCGTGATTGCTGAATATGGTGCTGTTTCTTGTATTCTGTTATCTTGTGAGCTCCTCTGACCATTTGGTCGTATCGGAATATAAGTCTGATACAATATAAACCTTCAATATTATGTAAATTACATTAGCATTAGTAGAGGCACATGATGCAAGAAAGCAAGCTTATGCAGCATCAGTCAAAAAAAAAAAAAACAAAACACACACCACTCCCATTTCAGCCCTCCGTTCGTTCGAAATACCTGTCCAGCTGATCCTTAAATTTATTTAGGCTATCAACTTCCACAACAAGAGATGGAAGTCTGTTCCACCAAGCAACCAACTACCCGCTGGCTAAAGGCAAATTTCCGCACATCCATCCTACATCTGTCTTTCCTCAATTTGAATTTATGCCCTCTCAGGTGATTATTTTGAGCAAGAGGAAGAATCCCATCAGCATTAAGCATGTTCAAACCATTCAAGGCTTTATACACCTCTATCATATCACCTCGCCGGTGCCTAGTCTCCAGACACTGTAATTTGCAAAACTTAAGCCTTTCTTCGTAAGAGCAACCCTTTGTTCCTTTCACTAATCTTGTTGCCCTTCTCTGTATTCTTTCCAGCAGCTCTACACCCTTCTTGAAATGAGGCCTCCAGACCTGTACACAGTACTCAAGGTGTGGCCTACCCAATGCTTTAAACAAGGGAATAATCAACTCTTTATACCTGCTAGAAAAATTACTGTATATCATTCACAACAACACACCATGAGCTACTCTTGCAGCCCGCCTGCACAATTACCCCCAGGGTCCTTTTCATTCTCTACCACTGTCAGTATAGTACAACAGAGTTGATATGTTACTCTGGGATTACTGTTTCCCATATGTAGTACTTTACATTTGTCAATGTTAAACTTCATTTGCCACCTCTCAGCCCATCTGCTCAACCTTTCCAGATCCTGTTGCAGCAGCATACTGTCAGTAGTGTCCTTAACGACCCTGCCAACCTTTGTATCGTCTGCAAACTTGGACATTAAGCTTGCTATACCATCATCAATATCATTTATAAATACAGAAAACGATAGCCTCAACACTGAAGGACTCCACTAATAATATTAGTCCACAATCAGCAGTGTCCATTGATTACCACTGTCTTCTCCCACTCAACCATCCCTTTATCCATAGCAGCAATTTGCCTCCAATGCCACACTGCTCCAATTTGTGCAGCAGTCTTCCATGTTCAACAGTATCAAAAGCCTTTCTAAGATCCAAATATATAATATCAAAGTTATTCCCTGCATTCAGTTCTTTTGTGACTGCATCATAGTATCCAATCAAATTGGTCAGGCAAGACTTTCCCTTAACAAAACCATGCTGTGTCCGAGCTATAAATGAAGTATTATCTAGATGATCCTGCAGTGCTTCTTTAACCAGTGCCTCCATTAATTTTCCTGGAACAGAAGTTAAAGTCACGGGTCTATAATTACTTGTGTCAGCCTTTGTCCTCCTTTGTGAATTGGGGTCACATTTGCACACCTCCAGTCTATGGGTACCTCCCCTGAATCCAAAGAAGCTCTCATAATTATGGCTAAGGGTCTGCTTACTTCCTTTGCTGCCTCCTTTAATATAACTAGATAGATCCCATCCACCCCAGGTGCCTTTTTGATGTTTATCCTCAACAATTTCTCCTCCACTTTCCACTCAGTTATTACAAAATCATCTAGCTCACTGCCAGAGTTTACTTCACCTCTGGCATTCCCCTTCCTGAATAACTCCTCATGTGTGAATGTTGTTTAGTTTGTTAGCCAACTGAGCAGGATCCTCAACTGTTGAACCATCAATATCCAGTGGACCAATCTGATTAATTCCTTTCCTTCTAGAGTTTACATAGGTAAAGAACTCTTTTCTGTTTTTCTTTGCATCCTTTGCCAAGGATTTCTCATAACCTGCCTTTGCCTGCCTAATCTCCTTTCTGACTTGCTTACAGACCAGCTTATATCTATCATAGGCTTACATGTCACCCATTAATTTATATGTATCCCATGCATTTTTCTTCTCTGCCATATGTCTCATTAGTTCATCTAACATCCATTTAGGCCTAAACCTTGAACAATATTTCTTAGTTGGTATGTAAAGCCTAGTAGCTACCAAGATAAATTCTTTTGGATTTCTTAGTTGGTATGTAAAGCCTAGTAGCTACCAAGATAAATTCTTTGAATGCTTCTCATTTTGAATTTGCTGTTGGTAACATCATTAGTTGGTCCCACTGTATACTCTCTCAGACCATCGTAGTCGCCTTTACAAAAGCAAAAAAAACCCTTCCCTTTACCCCTGATGGTAGTTACCTCTTTGAGTAAATCCCACTTCAGCACACTGTGATCACTGCCACCTAGTGGTTCCTTTATCTGCAGATTCTTTCATACCAAACAATCATATTTTTAAAAAACATTAATATGCTATCTTATGCATCTCAACTAACATGAAGTTTCAATTTGAAAAATAAGATTCATAGTAGTAAATTTCGCTTAATGAGAAATGAGTATTATTTTAATGTAAATTCTCCATATTATTTTATATATGGAGAACTATGTTAATTCTCCATATTATTTTAAAGCCTGAAACTTTATATGCCTCCTCTAGTATCATAGCTTTATCACCCTTTTCATGTCCTAAATTCTTGGGAAAGGGGTGGTGGCATTCATATAAAAAAAATAATAATATTTCTGAACTTAAAGCAGACAATACATTATGGCAGCTGACTCATTTTTGTAACAAGTGAAGAAGGAAAGTTTTGGTGCTTTTCGATTTAAGAGATATAAAAACTGAAAACGATTATGTTGTTAGGTGACTGACCCAAGGAAGTGTGATATCTTTCTGGGTCGAAAAATAAAGAGTCTGTAGTGAAGTTTATACAATTAAAAATATTTTATCAGTTTTTTTTTTTTTTTAATTTATTTATTTATTTTCGATTATTTACCTTAAGGTTTAAATTTAACATGAAAGTTCATGTATGTATTAAGAATTGATTATGATTACCTCTAAATAAAACTAAAAGACGTGTTTAAATTAATGTATTCCTGAAATAAATGGGGTGCACTATATGGATGTAACAATATGAAAACCAAATAAATATATTTCATTTCATATTCGGCTTAACTTAAAAATCTTAATCGTCAGTGAATGTCAGCTTCAAAATCCAACGAAAGAATTTTATTCAAACATAAATGACGGATATCTATCAATGAATAAGATTATACAGTCCGAAAAGCCGGGCATCATCTTAGAAGACGGATGCGTTAGGAAATGATACGTGCTTTATAAATATATTTCATTTCATATTCGGTTTAACTTAAAAATCTTAATCGTCAGTGAATGTCAGCCTCAAAACCCAACCAAAGATGTGCAACCCTCGATCTCGCCCAATGCTGTTACCATAAATATCTTAAATCAAAGTTCAATAAAACAGAATGGTTTCATCGTACATTAAACATCAGTACATTACTTAAACAACGTGTTCAACACCTAACTCACTCAGTTTGGGATTCCTAAAAACAAACAAGCAGTTCACACTTTTAAGATGTAGTTTAAAGTGTACACAGCCAGCTGCAGAAAATTGTCACTTACGTGCCAAGTAGGTCTTTGAATTCATATCTATCCTCGACGTTTACTGCCTCTTTCTTCCTCTGAGAGTCTTTCTTCCCGAATAAAGGCATTATAATTAAATAACCTCACAAGTTACACCATTTAAAATATTTTGCGTCGAATTGCAGATATTGCGTGCTGTGATAACACTACAATCTAAATGGAAAGACAGCATACACGCACTCCCTCACATCCTACTCGGTCGCCATTACACACTTGCTTCAAGCCATAAAAGCGACTGGTGATGACGTCATATCGGCCCGCCTAACTGCTCGAGTTCTGATCTCCAGCATCGGTTAAATCAGCAACGTTCTCCATCATCGTTGGCTAGAGTGGCCACTTAAACGAATATTGTGGTAAATATATTTATTAAAAGATGGAGTGTTCGTTCTCAATGTTAAGCTATTTCAATAAATAAGTGATTAAGTTAATACCTACGACATCTAACTTTCAATTTATCTACAGGGTCCAACAGAATATGCTGACACATATTGATTGAAAATATTTTTTTTATTGAAAAAACAGGACAAATTCATTTAATATATCTATTTTACAAATCTAGGTGTTTTCTCTTGAAATAATTGAATTCAATAAATGTGCCTTCTTCCAAGGTTACACAATCTTGAGCCCATTGTGTGAAAGCAACAAGGTAGGATGTGGAGGTGCAGGGACGCGATTTCTCCAGGGGCACCAAGGTTTGCTTGAACAAAGCAAATACTGTATGTTTAGGGGCACCCATTCCTAATTTTAGGACCTATAAAATATGATCATTACAGTCCCAGACAGGCTGCAGAGACAGCATATTCAAATAAGCAGAGTAGAATTTTTCACAGCATGGTCTGTGCTTGTTAAGAGGAGAGACTACTTCTACAGGGATGGGACACACTTAAATAGAAAGGGTGAAAGAATATTGGCTGATGCTATCAAGGCAGTGTTAGGTGTGTCGGAAAACTGCTAGCTTAGAGGATACAAGGACTAATAGATTAAGAGTAGCTGCTGGCAGAGATGAAAGTAATTCTTGCACTGCTTCTATTGGAATGAGCAGTAGCCTGAAAAACAAGATGCAGGGGATTTCAGAGACTGCTGAGAGTCACTGCAATACAAGCAAACACATGGGCTGTGTTAGGGTAGCTAAGAATAGGAACAGGTGCATATATGCTTGTGTACACCAATGCTAGGAGTTTGGTAAATAAATTTGATGAATTTGAGGTGTTGGTCAAAACATCAAAGGTAGATGTTGTTGGGATATCAGAAACGTGGTGTCACACAGATATAAGGAATGCAGAACTGGAATTTGGGAAGTACAATGTGTACAGGAAGGAGAGACAGAATAGGAAGGGAGGAGGGGTTATGCTATTAGTTAAGGAAACACATAAAATCCAAGGAAATGCAGCTAGTTGACATGGCTGGACAGTGCAGCGTCGGGTCAGTTTTCTGTGACATAAGCACTGGGAAATCAAAATTGAGAGTAGGAGTGTGCTATAGGCCTAATAACTCTAATAAGTATAATAAACAACTGTACAGGGAAATAGAGTGGGCCGGTAAATCAGATTGTCTTATAATGGGGGATTTGATTTCCCAGATATTGACTGGAATTTGTGGGTTGGTCACTCACACACACACAAGGCAATGCTTTTGTGAATTTATGGCTGATTGTTTTCTCAGCAGCAAGTTCGGGTGGCAATTAGAGGGTGTAATACTCTTGATCTGATTATCAAAGAATTATAAAACATTCCAAGAATCTTGGAAGCTACTAGACTTTTCATGCACTTAGGTTTTGGCCTAAATGGATGTAAGATGAACTAATGAGACATGTAGCGGAGAAAGAAAAATGCATGGGATACGTATAAATTAACAGGTGACACGAAAGCCTATGATAGATATAAGTTGGTTTGTAACCAAGTAACAAAGAAAGTTAAGCAGGCAAAGACAGATTTCGAGAAATCTTTGGCAAAGGATGCAAAGAAAAACAGCAAAGAGTTCTTTATTTATGTAAACTCTAGAATGAAGGGGATGAATCAGATTGATCCACTGGATATCGATGGTTCAACTGTTGATGATCCTGCTCAGGTAGCTAACAAACCTAATGAGTAATTTGCATCTACATTCACACGATGAGTTATTCAGGGAGGGGAATGCCATAGGTGAATTCAACTCTGGCAGTGAGCTAGATGATTTTGTAATATCTGAATTAAAAGTGCAGGAGAAATTGTTGAAGATAAATATAAAAAAGAATCTATCCAGTTATATTAAAGGAGGCAGCAAAGGAAATAAGCAAACCCTCGCCGTAATTATGAGAGCTTCTTTGGACAGAGGGGAGGCACCCATGGACTGTAGATGTGCAAATGTGATCCCAATTCACAAAGGAGGATCAAAGGGCAACACAACTAATTACAGACCTGTTAGTTCAACTTGTTCTAGAGAAATTAATGGAGGGAGGCACTGGTTAAAGAAACACTGCAGGATCCTCTAGACAATACTTCGGTTACAACTCGGAAACAACAAGGTTTTGTTAAGAGGAATTCTTGTCTGACCAATCCAATTTGATTGGATACTATGATGCAGTCACAAAGGAACTGGATGCATGGAATAACTTTGATATCATATACTGTATTCGGGCCTTTCTAAGATCCATGGCAGACGGCTGCACAAATTGAAGCAGTGTGACATTGGAGGCAAATAAAAGGATGGTTCAGTGGGAGAAGACTGGTAATCAATGGACATTGCTCTTCGTGGACTAATGTTATTAGTGGAGTCCCTCAGGATTCAGTGTTGGGTCCATTGTTGTTTTCTGTATTTATTGATGATGATATATCAGGCTTAATGTCCAAGTTTGCAGACAATACGAAGGTCGGCAGGGTTGTTAATGACACCAATGACAGTACGCTGCTGCAACAGTATCTAGAAAAGTTGAGCAGATGGGCTAAGTGTCAACTTAAGTTTAACATTGACAAATATAAAGTATTGCATATGGGAAACAGTAACCCCAGAGTAACGTATCAACTGTGTGGTACTACACTGACAGTGGTAGAGAATGAAAAGGACCTGGGGGTAATTGTGCAGGCAGATATAAAGTTTTCTGACAGTGCAGACGGTCTTCAAGAGTAGCTCATGGTATCTTGTCAATGATATACAGCAATGTTTCTAGTAGCAGGGATAAGGAGGTGATTATTCCCTTGTATAAGCCAATGGTCAGAACACACCTTGAGTACTGTATACAGGTCTGGGGTTCTAATTTTGGGAAGGATATAAAGCTGCTGAAACGAGTGCAGAGAAGGACAACAAGATTAGTGAATGGAACAAAGGGTTGCTCTTACGAAAAAGGGCTTAAATTTTGCAGATTACAGGGTCTGGAGACTAGACACCTGCGAGGTGATCTGATTGAGGTGTATAAGGCCTTGAGTGGTTTGAGCATGCTCAGTGCTGATGGGATTGTTCCTTTTGCTCAGAATAATCGCCTGAGAGGGCATAAATTCAAATGGAGGAAAGACAGTTGTAGGATAGATGTGCGGAAGTTTGCCTTTAGCCAGCGTGTGGTTGATTGCTGTAACAAACTTCCATCTGTCGTTGTAGAAATAGATTCATGTCAGAACTAGACAAACATTTGGAGTGAATAGAAAGGTGAAATTAGAAGATTTGATTTTTTTTTTTTTTTTTTTGGCTGATGCTATATAAGCTTGCTTTCTTGCATCATGTGCCATTACTACTACTACCGCAACTACGACTACTATATCGATAAAAAAAAATGATCTATGAATAAGATCAGGTGAACGTGATCAGGTGAATATTCTTCTTTGGCGACCCTGTTTATTTTAAACAGGGTCGTCAAAGGAGAATATTTGACATAATAGGCATCCAGGCATGCAAATTCCAAATATCCAATAGAAATCGATCAACCACCTTTCAGAGCCACACATTATGCAAATTATTCAAGCCTATAAAAATACCTTGTGAGGCCTTTTCATTACCGTTTTTTTTTTTTTTTTTTTTTGGCTTGCTCAGTGGGATAGCCACATATCCAGGAGGTCATCGTCGTTTAGATGCCTTGAAGCAGGGCAGTCGCAGGCAGAGGTGTCACATTGGCTTAATGAGACAAAACCCATTTTAATAAGAGTTGGCAGAGATCACCCGCAGACTAAGTAAATCCAAACAGATCGCTATCTGGCTCTAATATCAAGACAGAACCCTGCGATGTCCAAAGTAAAGTGTAAAGTGTGTTTAGGGTCAAGCGGCACCAGGGTTTCCCCCATCTCCGCGTAGTTTACATTGTGGGTGAACCAGTTGACTGGAAAAGCCAGAGATTTAAAAGTGTATGGACTTTGTATATATTTGATGCCTTGTACCGTTGTTCATCTGGTCATTTAGCCGCCAGACCCCTACTGAGGCCCGACGTTGTCCCACTTTAGCCCCGTGGAGGCAGACCAGGTACTCACTAGTATATAGTTCACTCTGGCAGGTCCTGCCACCTAATTTCCTAAGATTTCAGTGGCTAGGACCTTAAAAAAAAAAAAATCGCGTACGCGTCGCGGGGAGCGCTAGAAGTCCAAAATGTTGGGCAAAATTAATTTAGATTGGTGATTTTAGATTGTGTGGGGCGTGTTCACGTTGCTATCAGATAGAGCGGGGTGAAGGCTGAAGACTGGGGGGCAAATAGACAGAAATATGGAGCCGAAAGGGAAGGCAACTCCAGTTTACAGTGGGGCATGCCCATGCCCCACCAGAGGGAAGAAATAGGGTGGCAGGGTGGGGAGGGGACAGTTTACTGTCCCCTCCCCACCCTGGGGAGGGGACAGTAAACTGACAGACTTGAGGCCCAGCAGAGGCGATCCAATGTTGGTTTGGCTGAACAGGTTGTGCAAAATGTCACAGTTGGGAGTCATTCATGGGACTGTTGTCCAGTCCGGTAGTCAATGTTCTGGGAAGCGGAGTTTTCTCACTTCTCATAAGAGTTCCAGTTTTGTCTTGCATGAAGGATCAAGCAGTCAAACCTGATATCTGGTAGGGGTCTCTGAGAAGCTTTGTTTGACACATCTATTCGAAGTTTGCAGGCAGAGAGGAATGGTCAAGCGTCTAGCATACAGGTTCTGGGCAAACTTGGAGAACGCTATATATGAGGCTTCATCTTCCAGTAAGTAGTGTTCCCGGTTTTTGGGATTAAGGCGCACTTGGATGATTAATTCAACACGAAGATCTTCATAAAATTCGCAGTCATACATCTGGTGTCCCCAGGTCTCCACAGAGCCACATGCACACATTGGGTTGTTTTCGAGTCCTAGAAGGTGTAATTTGTGGCGGATCGCTCCATGTCCTGTTAGGAGATACGTGCTGTACAATCCAGGGCAAAGCCATACCGGATACTGTGGGTATATTTGTTGTAGATCGGGGAGGAACCTCCGCGTGACTTCCCCTTTTGTGGAGGTCGTCCAGCGCTGCTGCCATATCGATCGCAAATAGATCTGGAGTCTTTTCTTCTCCACTGTCCGATTTGCAGTTGGGTCTGTGGTGTGATCCTGGAATGTAGTTGGATTTCCGCGTCTAAGCTGCTGTAACATGCCTAGGCGAATCACTTCAAGATCAAGAGGAAGGGTCCCAGTGAGTACTTGCAGTGCATGAGTAGATACAGTACGGCACGCTCTGGTGAGGGTTAATAAAATCGGTCGGTGAATGATGTTGAGTAGCCGTAGAGACCTTATGGTGCCAGACGCCAAAAGCATATGCAATCGCAGGGATGATGGCTGCTTTGTAAAATATTGCAAGGGTTCTTCTTTTCAGCCCCCAGTCGCGGCGGGTAATCCTGGCAAGCATGGAAACATAGTTTTTCATTTTCTTCTGGATGTATTTTAAGTGGGGTGTAAATGATAAATTTCGGTCCAGGATCACTCCTAGGTACTTGAGTTCTGTGGCCAACTTGATCGTTCTGTTGTAGATTTTTATCTGCGGTGGTCTGGTAGGAGTTAGATATCCCTTTAGTAGGATAGATTGGGTTTTGGTGGCAGAGATATTAAGGTGATGAGTTTCGGTCCACTCTCTTAGTGTAGAAAGTGCTGAGTTGGCAAGCGTTTCCAGTTGTGCTCTTGAATCAGCAGAGAGGATTAGGGAGAGGTCATCTGCGTATGCGAGCGCTTGCACACACCCCCCAGTTCCAGGGAGAGGAACTCATCCAGCATGTAGTTCCAAAGGAGGGGACCCAGTACAGAGCCCTGAGGGCAGCCCCTGTGTACCTGACGTTCAACCTTGCAGTAGGAAGCCTGCACTAGGACCTTCCTATTGTTCAGGTAGCTCTGAATGCATCCATATAGGTTTGATGGCAGGTTGGCAGCTCTTAGTCTTGCGAGGATGCTCTGCCACCAGAGGGCGTCGAACGCCCCTGAAAAGTCCACAGAGATGAGAAGAAGGTACTTTCGTTGGCAGTTTGACGCGGCATTCATGATATATTCTAGTGCATCCAGAGTGGATTTCCCTTTTGAATCCGAATTGTTTGTCTGTTGTTAAATTTGCTGCGGTGTAATGTACTTCAAGCCTCTGTCTAAGAAGTTGTTCCAGGACTTTGCTGAGTACAGATAGGAGAGATATAGGTCGGTAGGACTCCGGTATATGTTGCTGCTTTTATGGGTTTTTTATGATTAATTTTATGCTGGCTACCTTCCAGTCCGAGGGGAACCAGCCCTGACGAAGACACCTGCGATGTCCAGTGATCAACTGCCTCTTCAGGTTGCTTCCGCCACAGGTGAAAACATTTCCAACAGGACTGTGTAAAGAATGTTCGGTTCAAGTGGCCAGAAAAAGCCAGTGGTTTGTATCTCAAACCACTGGCTTCTTTTCGACAGTGGTTTGTGTGGAAAGAAGCCAGTGGTTTTTAATATTATTAACCCCAAACCAATGCGAGCTCATCAAAACTGGTACTATGAACATGTGACTTAGAACTAACAAATTGGGTGAGTTGAGTTCTCTGATGAATCCAGTTTTACTCTACAAACGGATTCTAGATGTTATTTCATCTTGAGACGATGAGGGATGCGGTACCATTCCTACATCCTCAGAGAAAGAGACACGGTGGAGACGGTGTACTTGTGTGGGGCGGAATAATGATCAATGGCCGCACCCCACCTCATGTTAGCTTCTACATTCACAGATGTTTTTGATAGTGGTACCGTAACTGTGAAGAGGTATGGAGAACAGATCCTTGAACGCTATGTGCGACTCTTTGGGGGGTGCGGTTGGCCCAGCTTTTCTTTTTATGCACGACACTGCACATAGAGCTAAAGTGGTAGAGGAATACCTTTAAACTTAAGATATCCAACGACTGCCGTGGTCAGCACGATCAGCAGACTTAAATCCTATCGAATATGTGTGGGTCGCCCTTGGGCGTTCTATTGCATGCCAACAGCCAACTAGTCGGTCACTTGGTCAGGTCGGCTAAGATCTGTACTTGTGGAAGATTAGGATTTATTGCCACAAATTCTAATATGCACTTTTATATCGAACATGATTCACCGCTGTCTGGCTGGTTTAGCCGTTAAAGGGATCATACGCCATATGACCATATTTTCGGCATCTTGTATCGACTTTATAATGGACCTTTTTTGGTAATAGTTATATGTGTACCCTTATAAATGTCAAATAAGGCAAATTTTCACATCTATTCTGCAACCGGCTTTTCTCAATTTGAATTTATGTTCCCTTAAGTGTGTGAGGAAGAATTCCATCAGTACTGAGTTTGCTCAAGCTATTCAAAGTTTTAAGCGCCGCAGCCAGATCATTCCGCAGGTGTTTAGTCCCCAGACGCTAAAATTTGCAGAATTGAAGCCTTTCTTGGTTAGAGCACTTTTTTAATCCTTCACCAATCTCGTTGCCTTTCTCTTTATTCGTTCCAGCAGCTTTACATCCTTCCTAAAATGAGGCCTTCAGACCTGTATGCAGTACTCAAAGTGTTGCCTGACCATTGCCTTATACAAAGGAATAATCACCTCCTTATCCTTGGTAGTAAAATTCCTGTATATCGTTGACAAAACCCCATGAACTCTCCTGGCCACCTGTCTGCACTACTCAGAGAACTTCATATCTGACTGCACAATTACCCCCAATTTGTTTATTTTATTATCTTTTTTTAAAATTTTTTTTTCATTCTCCACTACCATCATTGTAGTACCACATAGTACGTTACTCTGGGGTTACTGCTATCCATATGCAGTACTTTGTATATGTCAATGTTAACACTCAGTTGCCATTCCTCAACCGATCTGCTTAACTTTTCTAGATACTGTTGCAGTATCATTACTGCCGTTAACAACCCTGACAATGTTTGTATCATCTGGAAACTTGAACATTAATCCTGATATACCTTCATCAATATCATTGATAAATATAGAAAACAATAATGGGCCCAACACCGAACCCTGAGGGACTTCACTAATAACATTAGTCCACAAGGGGCAGCGTCCATTCATTACTTGTTACCAACTGGACTTTGTCAGATGTTCTACTGTAGTTCAAGACACTGATTACTTCTATATGATGAACATGTAGTCATGTAGTGTTCCAAAGGATTGATCTATAAGATCTGTAGAAGTTTTTGTAGCTAGGTCGGCACGTTAATTTCCAGCAATTTCAACCTCGCTAGGGATCCAACAAAACAGAACTTGTTTGTTCTGATTTAACTTACTCAAGGTAATCCAAATCTGTCTGAGTATGGCATTATCATTCTTTGTATTCTGCTGTATAACTTGAATAGCACCAATGCAGTTTGTTATGCACTGTATATACAGACTTATTGATTGTAACAACTATATGTATTTGTATAGTTGCTGTAATCAATAGGGAGTTTCTTAGTTATGGTAACGTCGGAAAATAATGCTACTGCACTAACATGACTCTCAGTATTAGATCCATCCGTTTAGATTGGAGTGTATTTTACATTATGAAATCTCAAAGCGACATAAAGTAGGTTCTTTTGGATAACTTGTGTTTTCCCCATGCCGTTAACGAAAGATCGCGTAGTGTTAGATGATACGTCCAAGGTGGCAATGTACGAGAGGCAGTAATGTGTATCTTACCAAAGTTAAGTTGCCAATCAGCAAGTAGAAATCTAAGGCGTATCCCTGTTGATGGATTTGTGGATAGGTAAACTCTGTATACGGTTTATTCTTTGAAAAAAGTCCTGAAAGTACTCTCCAAATTCTGTAGTTTGGTTTCCCACTGAGTTTCCCACATATTTTAGCAAAAGAATTTGTGCGTTGATGCAAGGAGGTTTCATTTGTTTCAGAATTTAAGCTTTGAACTCGTGATGTACGATATGCTCCTAGTGCAAGATGAAGAACACTGTAATGTATAGGATCAAACTAACGTAAAGCCGGTTGGTCTAGTATTAGTATTAGTAATGGCCGCATGGTGCAAGAAAGCCTATGGCTTATGCTGCACCAGCCAAAAAAAAAAAAAAAAAAAAAAAAAAAAACAGAATAAAACAATGATAAAAAAAAAGAAAACTAATAATTAACAAAAGAAAAGGGAATTAAACCTATCATCCTATGCGTTTCCCTAACCCGAAGGTACTATCCAGATGACCTTTGAATTTCCCCAAACTGGGAAAAACTGCCTCACGGGTTGCACAATGCATAAAGTATCGCCCTCCCCACTCTGGGTGGAAAAGTTCCCCGTTCGAATCTTGTAAATGAAGGGATGAATACTTAACTCTAATTCACAACGCGGCTGTGTTCGGTCTCAGGCGAGGATGAATTGGTTAATTTTTCCGAAACTTGGGGTTTCCATCCAGCAAACAAGAAAAAAAAAATTATTCGGACGCTCGAATATTTTTTTTCATCTGCTGTGCATTGTGTACTATGTCCGTAAATTACGTGTGTTCTGTGGTCGATTTTCCTGTTTTGCTGGACGAAAAATCCCAGTTTCTGGGGAAAACCTTGCTCTCCACGCCTGAGACCGACTAATTCAGCCGCGGAGGGAAAAAATCCCATTACAGTTCCTCGCGTCATCGACGGGATTCGAACTCGGCCTTTTCCACCAGGTGTGGGGAGGATGGTAAGGATGCCACCGTGCTACCTGCGCAGACTCCAGCAAACAGGAAAATTGACGAGAGAATACTCTGCACACACAATTTACAGACTGAGCTGTTGTAGGATTTTAGGCACATCACCACTTAGACCACATTGCGCCGCAAATATTGTATTTGTAAATGGTGTGCGTTCTTTGGTCGATGTGGCTATTTGCTGGAAGAAAAACTCAAGTTTCCTGGAGAAAATATCATTGTACCCTCGCTTCAGACCAACTCAACCACCTTGTGAAAAAGTGAAATAGAAATTGAAATTCCTCTCGTCATTGATGCCATTCGAATTCAACTCTTTTCCACACGGTGTAGGGAGGAAAGTGGCGATACCACTGTGCTACACGCGCAGACCGTTTTAAGTCGGCTGTGATTTTTGCCACTGACGCTCTCCGGTTGGCTGAAACATTGTGAGACAGACGTCGATGGCCACGTTCATCCACCACCTTTCTCCGCCCATAGCGCTGTCCACGATGAGATGTTATTCCGGAAATGGCGTATTCCCGATACACTCTTGATACTGTCGAACTGGGATAGTGCAATTTCTGGGCCACCTCCGCGATAGAGTAACCCTTGCGTCCGGCACCACTACCATCCCTCTTTCAAAGTCAGTTAACTTTATTAGAGAAATACATGTATTAGTTATAATTATTAGTAAATTTCCAATGAATTAAAATACTAAGATAGTATCCCAATGGCTTTTTGAAAGAATTGCAATATTGTGTTAAGTAAACTGTTACATTCTATAAACACTATTTTTAAGGCAGGTTTAAGGCATTTTTTAAGTCATTTAACTAATAATCTTAGGATCACTACTATTACTCCCTTATATAAGAAAGGTGATAAGAGTAATTTTGCTTCTTACAGACCAATCTACAAATCAAGCTCACTGACTGAAATTGTGGAATATATAGTTTATAAATAAATAACTGTTTTTTTTTTTTTAATAATAACATACATCACACTCATCATGGTTTTATAGAAGGTACTGTATGTCGACAGTTACAGATTTATTGACAATGGAGCATGATATTAGGAAGGCACTTGATTATAACAAACAGATGGATATTATTTACTTAAATCTTTAAAAAGCTTTTGATTCAGTTTCCCATAATATACAGTATTGTGTATTAAGCTTGCTGATATGGGTGTAATGAGACTAGCTTTAACCTGGTTTCAAAACTATTTTAAACATAGGAAAAGTGTAATCTGTTTTAATGATTTTTATTCCGATCACATAAATATACAGAGGGATGTTCCACTGGGTTCATCCCTTGGTCCTTTATTATTCAGCATATTCTTGAAGGACATATATTTATGTTTACAGAAAGCCAAGTTCGATATCCTTACTTATGCTGATGACAGGAAATTGCACAGGGAAATTAACCAGCCTATGGATTGCAAGGAGTTGTAAAAGGCATTCAGTTGATTTATAAATGGATTAAAATGATGGCCTATCTGTGAATGTTAATAAATTCCATGCCCTTACTGACTCCCACAAACAATTAATTATCTGTTACAATTACACTTTGGAATCTATACACATTAAAAGAATACATGATATTTTGGATTTAGGGGTATTAAGAGCCCGTAATGGTTCAGTGGTTCTTATACCTCTCATATTATTAAAATAACTTCCTGAACATCTAGAATGCTAGGATTAATAAAAAGAGCCCATTTTGATTTTATTGGCTCTGATAGCCCAAAATTGGCTTATATTTCATTCGTTCGACCAATTCTGGAGTATGCAACATAGGTGTGGACCCCATTTCGAAAAAAATAATATTAATTTGTTAGAACGGGTGCAAAAATCTCTCATCAGGTTTTTAGCTTATAAGTCAGATATGGACTCTTATTTGCGCAATTATAAAGATTGAACGATAGAAAAAATATGCTTGATTGCAATTTACTACACTCTACACTTCAAGGCAAAATTGATGCTCCATTGCACCTATCTTATATTAATTTCAACTGACCACCTAGGCCTTTGAGGGAACATAATTTATTTCATATCACCAAATTTAGAATAAATCATCTTAAATTTAATATTTTGATAGAACTGCAGTATTTTTAAACGAAAACAAGATTGATATCTTTTTCAGCAAAATCAGCATTAAAAACGAATTTTATAATCTATTTTATAGTTTATAATAATTTACTTTATTTTATTAGGTTTTATGTATTATTTAAACAATAAAAATAAATGTATCTGATTGATAATGATGTAATATTATCCATATTTTAAAATCTTTTCTCTTTTAATCGTTGTATTATGTCATTCTTTTTAATTAATTAATACTACCCTATTAATTATTGTATCTGATTAAATTCCTTAATATATTTTATTTACTGGAGATTGTATATGTTTTGTATTTATAAGTGACAATTGTAAAGCAAATTGAAAATCACAAATGTAAGGCTCTTGTGATTAAAAAAAAAAAAAAAAACTCACGACGTTTATCCATACTGACATCGAATTACTGTCTACGTGAATGCAGTTTTGCAGTGTACATATACCTGCCAAGCTGTGGGTTCGTCAACTAGCGAGAGAGCTGACAGCGTCGCGTTGCCCAGGAACTAGGTATCCCATAAATTCTGTCCTTTCAGTGTACATATTTCTCACAGAGCAGTAGAATCATTCGATAGTGCATTCTAACTAGGCATGCAGAAATTTTTGCTGATCTGGTTAGAATTTGTAACTCATCTATTGTAAATGGCTGGTTGTATGGAAAATGTCGGAAATGTTTATATTTTTCAGCTGCAAGTTTGTTTGTAGGCACGCAGATGTATCTGAAAAGTAGATATGGAAATATATTGATAGCTGTGCAAAGGTTTCACACAGGGACTTTGCAGCGGTTATGTTTTGTCAAGGTCACTGTAGTATTTCAATGGATTTGCATTAAGTTGTCTGATTTTATTTCGTATTGTCCTGTCATTTTATTTTTGTTTTTTTTTTTGCTGAGGCAAAGGGCGTCCAAGATTTTTTTTTTTTTTTTTTTTGCTTTTAGGTCGAATTGTATCGGACTTTTGCTCTAGTTATTTTTTTTTTATTTTTTATTTTTTGTTTGGAAGTAATAAGACTCAATTGTGATATATTTCTAGAACATATTTCAAGCCTTACTCTCATTTAGTGGAATTGTAGCTGTTCAATGCTATTGTCATCTCTGATTTGTAATGTACACTGGTAGTCAAAGACAGTGCATCACCCCTTAAAATTGTAATTGTCGTCCGAATAAAGTAAGTATTTGGCAATATTTCTTACAGATTGCATCAGATAAGATTGACACGCGTAGATGATGACGTAATATTGCATCAGCTGTTACTTTCAGCTGTATAAGCACGCTCTGCAAGAGTTGCAGTCATTCCTTGCTTGTATCAGGATGGCGAGTTACGTGCGGTTGACGCCACGAAGAAAGAGTGCTATTGTTGCTTTAAGTGAGGAAGGATGTTCTTCCCGTCATATTGCTTATAGAGTGTCTTGTAATCAGTCGACAGTGAGTAGATTTCTTTCCAAACTCAAGAATACTGGTTCTGCTGATAGGAAAAAAGGAACCGGACGCAAACGAGTCTCTACGCCAAAATAGGATCGCGTTTTAATGCGCTTATGCCATAAAAACCGTAAAACTTCTTCGTCTGAGCTGAAAAGAGAATGAGAAGAACATACAAGAGTGGTAGCAAGTGCAGTAACAGTCAGAAGACGCCTCTTCAAATATGGACTTGTAGCCCGTCGTACTAAGAAGAAGCCCCTCCTCACACAAAAAATGAAAAAGGCCCGATTAATTTGGTGTAAGGGGCATGCAAAATGGAACCCCGAGCAATGGAAGTCAGTTATTTTCTCGGATGAGATGAAATTCAACCTGCATGGTTCTGATGGGAGACAAACGATTCGCCGTAGACGTGGTGAAGAATACTATACAGACTGTATGGTGTCTACAGTGAAATTCCCTACCAGCCAAATGATATAGGGGTGCATTTCGTATCGCGGAGTAGGCCACCTGCAGTTTATAAAAGGTTCCGTAAATGCCAATGGATACCTGGGCTATATTGGAAGGAAAATTGCTGCCAACCATTAGAGACCATTTCAACCTGCTAAGTAGCTGCATCTTTCAGGACGACTCTGCTCCTTGTCATCGGGGAGCGAAAGTATAAGTAGGCACTTCTGTAGTTACTTTAGCTTCATTTCTGCATTAGAGGTTCGACAGTAATGTGTTTACATTTGTTACAGGTGAAAAAATTTTTTGAAGAATGGTCCATTACAACTGTTAGCTGGCCAGGAAACAGCCCGGACCTGAATCCTATAGAGAACTGTTGGCATCGTGTGGAATTTGCAGTTGCCAGAAAGAAACTAAAGAACTTTCGTGAAGCCATAATTGGTGTTTGAATCCACGAACTATCAGTTGATTATCTTCAGAAATTGATCTTGTCAATGTCTCGGTGGTGTGCTGCTGTCATCAGGGCCAGAGGCGGTTCAATTAAATATTAGTTTGCACCTGGTGAACTTTTCATTTTTTTTTTCCATTTAAAATGATAAACTAAAGCAAATTGGGGGTTTCTGATAACATTCCTGCCATAAATGTCGTGTTTACCAAAACTGTTGTATAAAGGTTGCAAAAGCTCATTTTGGAATACTGTGTTTTGAGAGCACCTGTCAAATGTTACTTAGCTTTGCCTTAATTATTAATAAATACCTTTTGTTTATATTTCTATTTGTGATGCTAGTCATTAATGTAACATACCATCGCGAAAAAGGGTTAGAAATGTGAAATTCCTAGGTGATGCACTTTCTTTGAACACCAGTGTATGTACATGTATGCGTGTAACAGCTTGGACTGAAAGGATGCAATCTGCTCATCCAGTATGGCAAGGTTTGCATATAACGCTCCAGTTCTGAAACTTCCACTCTTTGAGTTCTAAGTAATATTATCATTTGTGAATAGCTTACAGATTATAAGAAATAATTGCTGTTAACGGTAAGATCACTGATAACACGGTCAATCTGTAAGAGGGTGAATCATTGCGGATAAATCATCATCAGCTTTGGAAATTTCCCTTCAACCTTTGATGTTGGATTTAAATTTAACGGGAATGACAGGGATTCGCTTTTGAATCAACGGTGTGACTTTTATAAAGAGCTTATAGTTGTTTTTCCGACATTCGAAAGTGGTTTGAACGAGTCTAGACTTTGTTTCGCCCATTTCTTAATAATAATATTTTCTTCTAAAATATTGCGTTGCATGATCCAAAGCTTTAACTTCTAACAATGACATTTTCTACTTTCACAGAAGTACATTACATTCATTTATTAAATGGTCATAGATAATACGAATTCCAGCAGGTATTATCTCACTTGGGGCCATAATGAAGTGAGCTATGATTCTCTATTAGTGACATGCTTAAACATGAATCTCTTTCTATTTCATATTTTATGGCTCTGATTCATCCTGGATATTCATCCAAAGTGTCATGCACACTGATTGGCCACTTTATTAGGCACACATATCATTTTAAAAAAATTGAGGGCTCCTATAGTAATAGCACCAGGTGCTCGTGCCATGACACCATACAAAGATGGTATCAAGAAGGTGGGCAGATACGTATGGATGCTACACGTGTGCAAGTCAGTGCGAAAATGAGCAAAACGGAAGATTTAAGTGATTTTAGACATGGTATTTAATTAGCGCTGGACGTGATGGCATAAGTATCTCGAAAACTGTAATCCTTCTGGGTGTTCTACTTACTACTGTGTCACGGGTGATCGACTTTGGTCGATCACCCGAGTTGTTCAGAATACAACTCGGGTGATCAGAATACATAACTCGCCGTACCTTGTCACGGATGGGGTGTCTCAGCGACGATCCAGACGAGCTTCACTTCTGTCAAAAAAAAAAAAAAAAAAGAAAAGGTGCCGTTAGAGATGGATCAGGATCATTAACACTGTTTCATGGAAAGTAACTCTAGATTACAAAACTGAAGTATCTTGGAAAAATGCAATTCAACCTTTGGTGTTGGATTAAAAAATTTTCTGTGATCTGCCGAATCGTTCCTCTTGCTGTTTTACAATGATGGGAGAAATGAGTGCATGGATCTATCCTGCCGGGTGTCAACAATACAGGCTTATTATTGTGATGAAAGTTTGTGCTAAGCACATTGGTCGCCTGATGCCAGTAGGGCAACGTTTGGATGCTACAAGTTAACTGGAATTTTTTTTCCAGCCAGCCGCATTCCTTCACGGCAGCAGCGTATCATTATGTCAGTGGGTTTCGTCCAACAACATAATGTTCATGTCACAAAGCCAGAGTTGTACAGAACTGGTGCCGGGAACATGAAAGGGAATATTGCAATAGCCTCTGTCAGAATTGCACATTATTTCCCTGATAATATTACATTGCGTTCTATATATAATTTCGCATGACTACATAGGTTAGAGGAGTTTATAACTAATGAGTTTAATAAGAAAATAATCACTAAATTTAGGGGACCAAACCATGGTTATCTCAAATGCTGCTGCGTTATTTAACCATAATTGAGGTCGTGGTAAATTATGATAGTATTGGTTCCAAGAAGGTTATCTCCAAGGTAATCTAAACGATATTGTATAGTTGCACCATATTTGAGGCTGTGGTAATTATGATATTATTGGTTCCAAGAACGTTAAATTTCGTCCAAATATTATAATAAGAATTTAGGTCAGCAGTACAATGAATTTATATGGAACTGGGAAAATCGATCACAGATCATAATTTCAATCCATGATTTTGGATTAATTGTTGAAGACGGTACAGCACGTTGGGTCATAAAAAAATCCGTAATATTGGAAGGTTGATCTAAAACTTTGCAAAGCATGGTCTTGGATATACATGGTGTTCAAGATGGACACTACAGAATTGCTATTAAAGATACTATTCATCTGCAGTTCTGGGGGCGTTTTTGTGTAATACATCGATCAAAGTGAGAGCTGTGTTGATTTGGGGAATCTGCAATAAAATATTTATTGGAAAAGTTTTAATCACACTGAGTACTCAAATGTGAGCTCGTTACTGCTCAAGGCACTAGGATCGCTCTTGCAATTTACATTAGAGAAAGGACTCTTATCATTAAACAGAGTCCTCACAGGGGACCTTCGAATACCTTACCGAAAATTAGAGGGAGAGATTTAATGCGAACATCTTGAAACTTTTATACGACGGAAATATCCAGATTATTTTCTTGTCTCCCAGTGGCATAGTCCTCATACTACCGATGGATGATGGATTAATGAGCCCTACGGAGCTGTAAACGTTTGTACCGAAGGAGACAACTGAATACAGTTCAGAAAATTTTGTTTTTGTAAGAGTGTACGGGACACAACAGATAGTGGTCCGAAAATTATAACGTAACAGGGGCTTTTTGAAACTAGCATGCAATTATAGTGTTCTTTTATTGATTTACATGAAATACAGTATGGCGATGAAAGAAGAAATAGCAGCAGCATTTCAAGGAATAAACATGGAGGTAGAAGTGAAGAAAACTTAGAAGAAAATAAACAAGAAAAGGTTTCTTTCCAAATTATATTATAAACAAGGAAAGGCTAAATTACACGAATGAAGAAGCTGCCTCCATATTATTCAATTTATTAATTGTGACGAGGAATTCGAAAAATATTTTCGCACTCTAAAAGAAATGAAAAAGCACTAATGAACCGCGGTAGAAATAGGACTTGCATTCATATCTGATTTAATTCAATAGTTATTAAAATTTAATGCATTAAAGTTTTAATTAAAGTTGATTAAACATGTTACACAGCAGGAGCTGTGTAAGATGTTGGAAAGGCTATCATTAAGGCTACAAGATTCACATCTAAAGATAAATGCACAAAATGACTAAAATACTTGTCTTCACCAAGAATGAACAACCTCAAACAAACATCAAAATGGGGAACAACAAAGAGGAACGAGTGAAACAGTTTTGTTATTTCGGGAATTTCATTACCCAGTACAACCGATGCGCTTCAGAGATCAGAAGAAGAATCACCCTTGCCAAGCAAGCTTTCAGTAACAAACAAAATATTCTAACTAGCAGACATATCGACAGGGAGACCAGGAAAAAGTTTGCTAAATCATTTGCTTGGAGTGTGATGCTGTATGGAAGTGAAACCTGGACATTATGCAAGCAAGATATCAAGAGACTGGAGGCACTGGAAATGTGGGTCTGGAGGAGGATGTTGACGTCGCTGGACCGAGCGACGATCCAACGAATCTGTCTTGACCGAGATGCAAGAAAAGCGGCAGCTACTCACGACGGTGGCAAAAAGACAATCTAAATTTTTAGGATACATACTAAGACATAAATTTTTAGTGAATATCTCAGAAGGAAAAATATTGCGAAAGAAAGGAAGGGGACGACCAAGGAAGAAAATTTTGGAAAACCTAACGAGGAAAATGAACTTTAGGGGATATGAGGAAATGAAATGTTCAGCAGTACACAGAGATGTATGGTTGCAGCGACAAGGCGAAGCCTTTAGAGTTTGATGATGATGAATATGAATTAAAGTTTATGGTTTAAATATCGTATTATTTATGTTCTGAAACAGAACATAAATAATACGATTTTTGTAACTCTTTTGGATATAAATATTTTGTTAAAAGTTTTTCTATTCGTCATAGAGCATTTGTATCTTTTAATTTAGATTAACATATATTGCTGAACCTGTGTACAAATTTGCTTATTTTTATCAATTTCAACTTGAAAATATTTACATTTAATTATACACTAATTCCGGACCACCGATCCCTCTATTATTCTGATTTACTGATGTTTACTATACTAATATAGATCATTATTAAGGCGAAATTTGTTGTTCTTCTTCTTCTTTGAGTGTCCTTAAGACAACTGCTGGACAGACAACTTGTGTTATCGAGAACCGCTAATATTAGTGGGTCCCGATTACACAAGTTCAACATATCTAATAAAGTTTCGAGACAACAAGATTCCCATAATGTTTTTTATACAATGTCAATGTCTCTGAGACAACTGCTTTGAAATGTTTAATGGTGATGTCGTTTCTTTGTGCAAACAGTGTTTATGCCATTTTTAACCCAATGTTGTAGCAGTTCTTGTTGAGCTGAATGTCCTTTCTTAAAATCAACAGCACTTTCGTCGTGCATTTAAAACACCGAAGAGGCAATGCATAATGTGTCTATTGTCTTTACCAAATTCGCCTGTAATAACTCAACTCTTAATGAATGGATTTTCAAAAAAAATTTATATTTGGCTGTTTTAGAAAAATTTATCCAGCCTTCTAAAATATCATGAAAATCAGGCCGATAGAAATCAAGCAATTGCCATTTCTTTATCCGTGTAATAACTCGATCCCCAGTGGATGGGTTTTCATGAAATTTTATATTAGTTCTGTTAGACAGACATGTCGAGTAATCTCGAATTTCATTAAAATCGGACCAACAGAAATTCAGAAATTATTGATTTTTGTTCGATCAGCAACTGGACCCACAATTGAAGGATTTTATTTTACACATCACATATATACTGTATATAATTAGCAGAAGCATTAGTTATGTTTTTTTTAGCTGTGCACTGATTGGAGGAATGAATGAGAATATGAGTGGGAATATTCAAAGAAACGAAATGCTTTCGGTTAGTACATAAATGTGGTTTCTTTTTGCTCTTTTATTTATTTTTTTTAAATCACGATTACTATTTGCTAATGCGACTAAAAAGTAAAACACTGCGTGCATTAAACTTGTTATTCTACAGAGACTGCTTTCATGTCTGTATGCACAGCATTGAAATCTTTCAAAAAATCCAAGGAAAGGAAAATAACATTTCTAAGAGGAAAACTAATAAAACATACCATAAAAATATTTGTTATCTGATATCAAAGAAGAGATAAAAATAAAGCACATTCAAGAACTATAAAGATGAATTTAAGATTGCAACTGAAATAGGAAGGATAAATGACTGCCTATTAAACCGCTAAAACGAGTTTAATAAATAACAGAAAGTAGCATTTCAAGTTATTGTTTTTTATTTAGCAAATACTTCTTTCCAATGACTTTAGGTAGAGAATCATACTTTTCCTGAATGAACGCCACACACTTAACCTATACCTCCCAAAGAGTGGGGTTACAACCGTATAACATGTGCTCATTTCCCATATCCTTTTAAGTCTTTTTTTCTCAGTATATGTATCTCTTCACGAGTAACACCACGTTCACAAGTTTTGCATAACAATTAAAAAAAAAATAAATAATAATTGCTGGATTTCTATTTGTTTGTTTTTAATGAAATTTGGTTTGCGCGACAAATATTTCTATAAAGCCTAAATATAAAATTTCACGTAAATTCATCCACTGGGAGTCGAGTTGTAGGGAGAATGGAAGTTGCAATAGTCATTATACAGAAGGTACTCATACCTGCCGTCCAAATTCTGTTTGAGGGTTTTTCGATGGAACAGCACCTTCGATCGTTCCATCGAAATTCCTTTGACGCAGTGTATATCATATAAGTAAAAATTTTATCTGTAAGTTGAGAGCTGTATTGGAGATATTCTGGAGATTATTTTTCAGTAAGTACAAGAGTGTAAGACAAGTGTGGCCAATATATACTTACTTAGTACCAACTTAGTGGAAAATTTTACTTATTTTGCTGGAGTTCCTACGTCATTGCAGTGGTTAATTATTTTAAAATTAAAATGAATTATTATTCGGAGAGGTGACATTAGTTATTTAAAAAATAAATTTAAAAAAAGGTGCAAATTAAGGTTTTGATTGTTACAAGTGATTAATAATAAACAATAATTTAAAATAATAAACCATATATGCAGTACTTTTGCCTCCAGTATTTCCTGCATGATGAAATATATTTACATTAATGTCACCTTCGTAGAATGTTTATTTGCAAAGAAGTTCAACGTTTCATTCCAGTCAACTGAGATATTTTTGAATGTGGTAATGAGTAATAGTAATAAGGTCAATCTCATCAGTCTGTCTTTTTGTCGATTTTTAATAACTTCTCGTGTACCCTTCAGTTGACCAGACATATTAGCGGCACCATCGTATCTTTGATGCCTAACTCTTCCAACTTATCCATCAATATTTCTATTAAACTAGCAACTTGATAAATCATTTATAATAACGTCAATAAGATCTTCACGCACCACACCCTTGTGCCCATACCTCAAACAAATTGAAAGCTGCTCCTTTCTACTGAAGTCTGTCGTTCCATCAAAAAAATTATTGAATTATAATTATAAAACTTTTATTTTCCCTTGTACACTGTATATCAAATAATAGTAATCAAATAATAATATATATATCAAATAATAGTTTTGCTGCACTCTATGGTGTCTTTCTGAGGTTTAGCGTTTTTCAATGTTAAATGTTTTTAAAGGTTAAAATTGAAAGTTTCATCTCCAGCTCGAATTCTGACTTTCATCAGAAATTTATACTTTGTGTTTAGCTACTCGCATTAGACTTGTCCTCTGTTCTCTGACGTTCACTGCTAATAGGCCCATCATCGCAAACCACCAAAGCAAATATTTTTACGTCCACAAAAAAAAAAAAAAAAAAAAATCGTGAAGAAGGAAAACTTAAAATCCATTTTATGTAAATAAAGTGGGGCGTGAGAACCAATAACATCATGAACACATCTTCGCTAATAACCCATTCTCTTGCCATTTCGCCACACATTAAAGCTAGATTGTGGATTGAAAGATCAAACTCGCGCTAGAATCTAATGATGAGCATAACTGAAATCAAATAATAGATTATATTTAGATTAGTTGATTATGAAATCGATATTAAGAAAAAAATTGAAGGAAAAATGATCTGATAAGAGAGAGAGTGGACTAACGATTATTTAGATTGAAATAATCGATTTGCCCAACGCACTGTCTGGTCCACTGTTACCACTTACACATATTAAAATCAGTCTGAGTGCCGGGATAGGAATATTACTGCACGAGACAATCTCTGTACCCGCTTACTCTAGTGTTTGTTTTGGAACCATCCGTATATATTTCAGAATATATGAAGATAGTTATAAAGGTAACGATCACAATTTAAAGTAAACGTTTGCAATGGTGGGAGCGCTATGATATTTTTGTGGTTGCAGAAACTGAGTCTTAATTTTGAAATCACTTCTTGTAGTCGTGCGTTATTTCAGCTGGACGGGGACTGTATATTCAAGTTCCGATTTGATGAGGAGACAATATAAGTTCCAACTGATTGATATCCATAATATATATATGATATAACCATAATATTTATACAATATATAAAATATTCAGTTTATTTATACAAATTGTATGGCGGTATTTGATAAGGATAAAAGTTTTTGTCAAGATTCAGGTGAAGGAAACGAATGCTATTTGCTGGAGGTATTCGCTGATTTTCCAGGATGCATTTTACACTTTTTGTGGAAAGCATAAAATCGATCCAGATCCAGAAATGCAGCTAATGGACAAGAAACAACTTATCCATTGTTTCTTGTCCATAGCATTTTCCTGTTGAGCTAGCCTTGTATTTAGGTCATGTAAGCGTGCTTTTGTGCGAAGTATATCGACAAAAGTATATGATGTATATGGAGAAGTAGTATATGGACAAGGGTATATATTGTGCTAAGTATATGATGGTACAACGATGCGCACTGCAACCGCCTTCAAGAAATTACCCAGAGGTATATGTTTGAAAGGAATTCTTGATGCCGCCAAAATATCACCACCTCCATGAGCCGTATTTATTCAATCTCTGTCTCGTCTGTAGTAGTAGTAGGGTTTAGGAGCATCAGCAACTTAGGCCATATTGTTCGGTATATACTATCTGCAAATTGCACATGTTCTAATTCGCAATTTGAACACGCTGAAAATTGAGCTTGTTAAAATTGCGGGAAAAAACCCATGCCTGAAACGGACTAACTTAGCCACGTTGTGAAAAAGGCGCGTAAAAATACTCCCAATTATCGAGGGGACTAGAACTGAGATCTTTTCCACCCAGTGTGTGGGGAACACGGCGATTCTACCAATTGTGCTACTCACGAGGACTCGTCCGTGAAGAGTATAATTTTTAATTGAAGGAGACACTGCAGGAGTCCAGTTGATTTCCAGCAAATATATTCATATTACGTTATAACACGTGAACAAATCGTACAAGTCATTAATGTTACTACATGGTCCTCTACAGTTCCATTATAGGATGTGGTCCATTATTTAGGTTTTGAAGTGGAAGGTGGATCAATTTGTTTCTTATTGGCTGTTTGTTTATTTCGACCACTTTACATCTATCTCTATTACAAAAAGATGGAGTATCCTTTATCCATATCATCTTCGGAAAATATTTCAATGTATTATCAAGAGCCCATCATCTGTGTTCGGGAAGGTTTTCTTTATTTTAACAGAGTTCCAACTCTTTCTGTTTCTGAGCTTTTAGCTTACGACATTGATTGATTTCAGTTTTAAACAGCGCAAAAATGACTAAGATTAAAAATTCAAAAAGAACATCGAGATTTTGGTAATCTTTTAAATAGATTACGTACTTCATAAAAAGGTTATATATACAGAAAGAAATGTGTATTTATTTCTGTATATATAAACTTTCGATCTTTATTTAAATGTAGAATAAGATTAAAAATAAATTGTGTATTTTATATATATGTATATATAAAATATTAATAACGTATTAATAGTTCATAAAAACTTAAATTGCTGACACGGTCATTGTTGGATGAAACTGATAGAGCCAAATCGGAAGTTTAAGCAGAGGTGCAGTATGCTTTTACAAGAAGAGCTCCTGATTGCATTCCTGTTGTGGATTAGCAGCATCTTCTAGACATTTCTGAATAAGAAATGTAGAAAGTTTACTCATCAATTTATTTTCCAAGTAATTATGAGAAATGGTGCCTGATCCTGTTTGTGCAGGTCTCTTATCTTTTATTATTATTTTTTACTTAAAGCACGCGGTGTCAATGTCATGACATAATGAGCCCCCGGGGGCTTCTTTGGTGAAAAAGAAGTTTAGACATCCATTTGGTTACGTATAGGGTTTGGCTCTTCAGCCCATGTTTACAGCCCCGTCATGGGAAGGCAAGAGCAGTGCCTGATCAAAAATATAAACAAAGATAACTTTCCTCAGTCGCTGTGTTCAGTTTGCGCAGGTAACGAAGTGATTATAATCACCTTCAACTATAATGGGTGGAAAATGCAGGATTCGAATCCTGCCAATAACACGAGGGGCTGAATTAGTAGGTCGCAGTGGATTGCAAGGTTCTCCCTCTCGGAAAGTCGGATTTTTCATCCAGCAAAACAGACGAATCGACCACAGAACACATGCACCTTATGGACATAATACACATAAGCAGGATAGGAGGCCCTAGAACAACTGTTTTCTTTTTTTTTTTTCTCCCGCTCTCATCAAATACTTTTTTGAAAGAAGAGCTGATATAATCGCTCTGGGGAATCACAGATAAGGCACAGATTTCGATCAATCACAAATCGCTTGGCACACGAGGCTTCAAGTCTAATGTGAACAAGTATCTTTTTGTCGTCTCAGCTCTCAACTATGCACAGTATTAAG
This sequence comes from Mastigoproctus giganteus, assembly GCF_048544385.1. Taxonomy (NCBI): domain Eukaryota; kingdom Metazoa; phylum Arthropoda; class Arachnida; order Uropygi; family Thelyphonidae; genus Mastigoproctus; species Mastigoproctus giganteus. Next base: position 154,155,530 of record NC_143587.1, on the reverse strand, counting down.
TACTATAGGATCTGGTAGCTTTCATGTTGGGGGTTTCATTAAAAAAAAAAAAAAAAAAAAAAAAGAAGAACAAAAAAAATGACACCTGCAGTATAATATTGAACGTGCAGTTGTGTGCATTATTTGGTTTAGAATTTACATCTGTTTCGGAAAATTTAAAAATACTCGCTGGACACCGACTAGGGCGTGAAAATAAGCCCTTAACAGTTCGACCTTCAAGTCATGTACACGATCCAATCTGAGGTGTTTCCCCCGAGTTTGGGAGAATGATGATTGCAAGCAGTATCCTATACCAGAGAGCTGCGTTGGGCAGGAAATTGGAATTACTTCTCTCTTTCTTTTCGAGCTTGATAGTGGAGGGTTTCTTGTCATCCTGTTGTCTAGTAAGAAGAGTGTGCTTCCCAGATTATATTTCTTTTTCTATTTAATGGGAATTCCTTTTGCCTCAGAAGTAATGACTTTTTCTCCAGATCCGCCACCTGAGACGAGTGGTTTCTTCTGGACTATGCTGCCCTTCATTAAGGATAAATACAAACATAATGACTAGTAATACAAAGGAAGGTAGCTAACTATCTGTGTGACTGATTTCTTAAAGAAAAGTCTAACTGAAAAGAAATGAGCGAAAATGTAATCTACCATGTGATTTTCAAACACTTTGAAAATCTCCTGGTCATTATCGCATGGCATTCGGAATAAGACTAGTTATCATATTTCGTAGCACCGCTTTCAAAATATTACCGATAATCGAGAAGTATAAATATACATAAGGTCATAGAGAACTAATCAAATGAGCACATCCTCTATCATCGCTGGTCCAATTTACGAAAATATTAATTTCGATATTCTTTCCTTTCCTCTTGCGAAGCGTAAAAATTTCTTTTCCTCAAACTTTTAAACAACAGTGAGCGTTGATGCGTGTAATTAATGGAAACTTTGGCATTTAACTTTCTCTGATAGCTGCAGGAACGTTGAGAGAGCAAATTGTACTTACACTCGGATTATTTCGTGACTGTTAGTAGGTTTAAAGAAAAATAAGGAAGATTAGGTTCTTTAGCAGAAATAACATGCATTAATTTTTCCAAGAAGCTTATTTTTTTCAATTTTTCGAAATGGTTCATTTTGTATGAAAAAATTGAATACTTCTTAGAACTATGGTTGGTTGTTTCAGATGAATACAATCACTACGATAATAAACGTCGAGGTAACTAAAGACATGAAGTGCCAGATGCACCTTTGCATGTAAAAAGTTCATAAAAATGTCGCTCGCTGCCATGGAGGATAGCACAGTGATTATAGTCGTCCTCCTTTCCACAATGGGTGTTAAAGTCCGGCTTCGAATTCCATCTATGATGCTAGGAACTCTCCTGGGCTTGTTCACTCCATTAAGTCGGTCTCAGGCGTGAAGAGCTTCCGTAGCCGAGTGGTCAGGAGCGGGAGTGCAGTAGCACACGCTCTTTGAGTAGACCGGGGTTCAAGCCCCTGACTGCTGAATACGGTCGATCTGCCAACCCGCACTGAACCAGCGTGGCAGATTATGGTCCATTTCCCTCAGCATGAATTGTTGAGGAGGCTTCTATTCTGCAGTGGGTTGATAACGGCTGCACTTTACAGGTGTGAATAGCAAAGGTTTCCTTCCCCTTCCTTTCGGAAACTCAGGTTTTTCGTTTAGCAAAAGAACACACGAAGCTTATGGACATGTGACACACACAGGCAGATGAGTTAGTTCTTGGGTGGCCCTAATGTGATAGTTTTTTTTAAAGTCATCCTTCAGTATGCAACCATTTAACACTTTTGCTGCCGGGTTTTCCGACCAGTATAGAAAAATCGATCTGTATTGAAAAGGGCAAAAACTATTTTTGGCTTTCTTCTCACTATGATTGAATTAATCAGCCCCCCCTTGAAGGTTGCTTGACAAAATATCTGGCTTTTCTTCTCTCAAATTGGAAGAAAATTTCTAAAAGGAGGGTGGTTCCCCTCTAAGTGGATGAAAATCCGAAGACGCGTATATGCATTCAAGAAGCAGCGAACGTATTAAACATTCAAAACAAGGTTTGGGAAATATCTTAAGGAAATTTATGAATCTACCTAAAGGAACATAAAGGTTTTCTTGAACCGTTAATTATAACATTGCATGTACTGTTTCACCTTTACTATTCACATATGCTCAATTTTCTTTAATTTTTCGTGGAATAATTTTTTTCACTGTTTTATTCTCAGAAGTAAAGGAGATGCAGTTGGACGAGGGTATACAATTCGGATCACCGATTAAAGCATACAGTTTTTGCTGGTAAAGAACAGTTCACGCCCTACCAATACACTACACTTAAGGTTGCCAGATTTCTATGATTGGATTAAAGGACACTCAAAAATAATTAATTTTTTTAGATCGTTCATTATGTAAAAAATATCACTGGCACGCGTTTCATTCTTTTCAAGCTCTTATTGCTTTGCATATTATTTCGATCGCATACATTGAGAAAAGAAAATGTAATTCTATAATTATAGGGACCTCTGTTGAATTTTCATTAATGTGAAGAATTTTAAAAAGCTATTTGGAACAGTCTTTTGGTTTGCTTACGAAATAAAGGCTCAAAGCCTTCTATGAAAGCAAAACTCGTTCTATAGATTAGCATTAGCATTAGTAGAGGCATTTGATGCAAGAAAGCAAGCTTATGCAGCATCAGCCAAAAAAAAAAAAAAAAAAACCACTTCCACTTCACCCCTCTGTTCGTTCAAAATACCTGTCCAGCTGAGCCTTAAACTTATTTAGACTATCAACCTCCACGACAAGGGATGGAAGTCTGTTCCACCAATCAACCACCCGCTGGCTAAAGGCAAATTTCCGCACGTCTATCCTACATCTGTCTTTCCTCAATTTGAATTTATGCCCTCTCAGGTGATTTTTCTGAGCTAGAGGAAGAATCCCATCAGCATTGAGCATGCTTAAACCATTCAAGGCTTTATACACCTCTATCAGATCACCTCGCTGGTGCCTAGTCTCCAGACACTGTAATTTGCAAAACTTAAGCCTTTCTTCGTAAGAGCACCCTTTGTTCCATTCACTAATCTTGTTGCCCTTCTCTGTACTCGTTACAGCAGCTCTACATCCTTCTTGAAATGAGGCCTCCAGACCTGTATACAGTACTCTAGGTGTGGCCTGACCATCGCCTTATACAATGGAATAATCACCTCCTTATCCCTGCTGGAAAAATTCCTGTATATCATTGACAATACTCCATGAGCTACTATTGCAGCCCGTCTGCACTGCTCAGAGAACTTCATATCTGCCTGCACAACCACCCCCAAGTCCCTTTCATTCTCTACCACTGTCAGTGTAGTACCAGAGTTGATACGTTGCTCTGGGGTTGCTGTTTCCCATGTGTAGTACTTTACATTTGTCAATGTTAAACTTCATTTGCCACCTCTCAGCCCATCTGCTCAACCTTTCCAGATCCTGTTGCAGCAGCATAGTGTCAGTAGTGTCCTTGACAACCCTGCCAACCTTTGTATCGTCTGCAAACTTGGACATTAAGCTTGATATACCATCATCAATATCATTTATAAATACAGAAAACAATAATGGACCCAACACTGAGCCCTGAGGGACTCCACTAATAACATTAGTCCACGATGAGCAGTGTCCATTGATTACCACTCTCTGTCTTCTCCCTCTCAACCACCCCTTTATCCATAGCAGCAATTTGCCTCCAATGTCACACTGCTCCAATTTGTGTAGCAGTCTTTCATGTGCAACAGTATAAAAAGCCTTTCTAAGATCCAAGTATATAATATCAAAGCTATTCCCTGCATCCAGTTCTTTTGTGACTGCATCATAGTATCCAATCAAATTGGTCAGGCAAGACTTCCCCTTAACAAAACCATGCTGTGTCCGAGCTATAACTGAAGTCTTGTCTAAATGATCCTGCAGTGCTTCTTTAACCAGTGCCTCCATTAATTTTCCTGGAACAGAAGTTAAGCTCACAGGTCTATAATTACTTGTGTCAGCCTTTGATCCTCCTTTGTGAATTGGGGTCACATTTGCACATTTCCAGTCTATGGGTACTTCCCCTGAGTCCAAGGAAGCTCTCATAATTATGGCTAAGGTTTTGCTTACTTCCTTTGCTGCCTCCTTTAATATAACTGGATAGATCCCATCCACCCCGGGTGCCTTTCTTGTGTTATCTTCAACAATTTCTCCTCCACTTCACTCTCAGTTATTTCAAGATTCTGTAGCTTACTGCTAGAGTTGAATACACCTCTGGCATTCCCCTCGCTGAATAACTCCTCATGTGTGAATGTCGATGCAAAATATTCATTTAGTTTGTTAGCTACCTGAGCAGGATCATCAACAGTTGACCCATCAATATCAAGTGGACCAATCTGATTCATCCCCTTCCTTCTAGAGTTTACATAAGTAAAGAACTCTTTGCTGTTTTTCTTTGCATCCCTTGCCAAGGATTTCTCGTAATCTGCCTTCGCCTGCCTAGCCTCCTTTGTAACTTGGTTGCATATCAACTTGTATCTATCATAGGCTTCTGTGTCATGTGTTAATTTGTAAGTATCCCATGCATTTTTCTTCTCTGCTATATGCCTCATTAGTTCATCTGACATTCATTTTGGCCTAAACCTTGAACAATATTTCTAGATGGTTGTAAACAAAGCCATCTAGTTGGTACGTGCCTTAAAATTTAAACTCTGTTTCGGCAAACTCATGAAATTCTTTAAGGTTATCCGTTCTTTTAGCTCAAACAGAAAAATATATAATTTTCAAGACAATATTTTCTATATTAATATCTAAATTACGGAAAGCATATTCAGCTAAATTATGAATAATGTGAGCATGGCAGTTTCCTTTAATTTCTTAATATTTTGGAATAAGGATTTATTATTCCCAAAATTACAATTTGCATTGTCCGCACTGAAACTAGATATCCTTTGTCAATCCAAGCCTAAATTACTCAATCATTCCGTCTCCACTTTCATCAGCATTTAAAAAAAAAAAAAAAAAAAAAATCAACTAAATAGTTTGTAGGACCTTTGTTGAAATATTGAATCGACAAAGGAAACATTTTCATATTCTTTCTATTAAAAGCATCAATCTGTAAACAAAAAAAATAATGGTGGATCACGATGTTTTAAATCATCCAAAAGAATTTGCAATGCTTTTTTTTACCTAAAACATTACAAACAATGGCAGCAGATTTAGTTCTTCCACACGATATTTTGGTGCAATGTTTGAATCGTTGTAAAGTTTAGAGTTCATGCTACAATCTAATGAGTTATAAGAATGGTGTGGCTTAATTGAATGGTAAATGAGTTATTTCAGCTGCAATAACTAAATTCTCTTCTTTCTTATTCTTTCTCACAAAAGAATAAGAAATCTAAGGGTGGAATATTTAATAATATTTAATAATAATAATATTTAATAATATTCCACCCCTAGATTTCATATTCTCGGCCTATATTTGTTGTAATTTTATTTGCAAAATGTGTGCGCTCATTGCCGCAATATATATGCTGAAATCTGCAGCACTGGATACAAGTTTCACCATGACAGTCATCTTCATAGCAATCACTGCAAGAAAAAACGTTTTTCGAATTTCTCTTCATAACACGTGATGTGCCAGAAATGGTACAACTAGAAAAGCATTGCCTACTATGCTGATTTTTGCCCCCCTCCCCAAAGAAAATCTTTGCTGAAGATCCTAATAATTAAATTTATCCTTTTAATAAACCTTTGCTAAGCTCAAATTATATTTGACTTAAGACTACATCTTTGGTATTTAAGTTAATTATCATTTGTTCAAGTTTCTTTGTAAACATAATAAGCAGCTAATTAAAATTAGAGAACACGCAATTTGCTCTTTCGTTGACGGAGGAAAAAACATGGATAGGTGATTAAACTGATGAAGAGAATTAATCGATGGAAAAGAAAGTTAAAGAAGGCACCACTTTTAACATTTCTCTCATTAGCCATTCTGGTAAATTAGTCAGTGATAATCAATTCAAAAATGAATAAAAAAAAAAAATCTCCCTTTTCACGTGTCATGCTTCCAGCACGTACCCACAGAAACAGTCCATGGTTTGAGAATAGCATAATTTATTGACTTCAGTAACCTTCAGGGAGTTTGTTAACCTGTATAGACTCGTGAATTTTAATAATCTTTACGGATTTCAAAGGCGCAACGGTACATAAGATGGGGAAGCCGTTTGACATTTGGATTTAACGAAATGCATGAATACGATATGCAATATTTTACATACGCAGAGGAGCAGCAGTTTACAAACACAGTTTTAAAGCAAGATAAACACGCAGTTATAAAGCAAGAATTTTTATAAGATTGTATCAGATATTATTAAAAAAGAAAAAAGGAAACCAAAGTTTAAATAACTGCAGGCAGTCTATTCTACTGTTCCTTCAGCTCACTGCAGAAGAGATTCAAATAAATCATACAGTTAACAGAATTCTATTTTCATAGCTTAATGGAATATTCTTTATGCTCACAGCAGGAAAAAAAAATAAACCTTCACAACGAGTTGCACTGGTATTGCACTAATATTCAATTAACAAAACAAATATTGGTGCCCCAATTAATGCAGGCTCGTTATTTTGGAGAACTTCACAGCTGCAAACTCGATAGAATTAAGAGTTTTCTCTGATGTATAGTGTTTCAATAGTTGGAATAGAAAGTACATGAAACTTCAGAGATGCTGTTTATTAGCATTTTATACACAGCGCTTAACTATCGTAGGCGTACTTGGTTCTGGAGTGATTTCAGCTGATAAGAAGTCATTTGAACATTGCGGATATCGTTCCAGGCTGATGGCTCACCAGCCTGGAACGACTCCTTATCTCTGGCCCTGAGTAGAGTTTATCCAGGCACCACTATATGGCCACGGTAAATTATGTCTTACTACGTTTATCAACCAAATAAGTCAAGTAAACAAAAGCTGCTGCTAATATACAGGGTGTTTCAGTTAAACGTTTCAGAACTTCTAAGAGGGGTAGGGTACATCCTGACAACTCGAAATCATATAGCAATGTGGGGTCGGAAATGCTTTCCTGAAGCGGTGTTGTACACAGAAGCACCATAAAAAGAAAAGAGACCGTAAGTGAGAAATCGTTTTAATAATACATGAAAAGAAGCAAAAGGTACATGGATTAAAGTAAGTGTTCGAAGTTTCTTCCACGGGCTACAATGCACGCCTCACATCTCCGACGCATGGACATCCGAACATTCTGGAATACTCCAGGCGAATTTCGAATTTCTTCGGCAGCTACTGCGATTCTTGCAACCAGCTGCTCAGCATTGTCAACAGGGATGTCATAAACTAGCGATTTCATATGACCCCAGAAATAAAAATCAAGACATGATAGGTCGGGTGACAACTTTTGAGAGATGAACAGATTTCTGGATCGACGCAACAGACAATGTGGTTCCAACACGATGGAGCCCCTGCCCATTATAGCGGAGATGTTCGTAACTACCTAGATGTCACATTTGGTCAACAGTGGATCGGACGTGGTGGTCCCGTGCGTTGGCCTGCTCGGTCACCCGACCTATCATGTCTTGATTTTTATTTCTGGGGTCATATGAAATCGCTAGTTTATGACACCCCTGTTGACAATGCTGAGGAGCTGGTTGCAAGAATCGCAGTAGCTGCCGAAGAAATTCGAAATTCGCCTGGAGTATTCCAGAATGTTCGGATGTCCATGCGTCGGAGATGTGAGGCGTGCATTGTAGCCCGTGGAAGAAACTTCGAACACTTACTTTAATCCATGTACCTTTTGCTTCTTTTCATGTATTATTAAAACGATTTCTCACTTACGGTCTCTTTTCTTTATGGTGCTTCTGTGTACAACACCGCTTCAGGAAAGCATTTCCGACCCCACATTGCTATATGATTTCGAGTTGTCAGGATGTACCCTACCCCTCTTAGAAGTTCTGAAACGTTTAACTGAAACACCCTGTATATATATACACATATACAGAGTAACAGTTGAAATTTTCAATTATATGAGGTAAAAAAAAGTTTTGGAAAAATTTTCCATCGAACACCCGCCCTCTTCCCACTATTGGTCCATAAAATAGAGAGGTTTACTCTATTAACAAAATATTAGAAAAGAGTATCATCTTACAACCGGTTTTGACACGAATACTAGTCTGATTAAAATGTCCTTACACAGTGCGAGAAAAAAATTTATTGCGCGGTTTGGATCCAATACCACAGTCCAGTGGCTACCAACCGATATGTGCCGGCACGTTAGGGTACCACGAGATTAGGGAAAACTCCATTCATTTCAATGGTAGTCACTATTTAGATGTTCGTGAATATGCGTCTTTTAAACACAAGTGTGATCTGAGTGACAAAAAGGTTGGGAACCACTTCCATGCCCATCAGTTTTTACTTATTCACTTTTAGGTTCGGGCCTGTTGAATTCGCAGGCACGAACAGTCATTGGCAGCAAAGGTTTGTATGACTTAACTCAGACTACCACAGATTGCGATACTTATTGTCCCAATCTTTCTGCAAGGCTGAAGAAACTTTGGAACACTAGAATGTTGTAAGTGTAGAATTAATGGGAGAATTCTAATCTTTTACTACCTTCAAAAGATCATAACTGAAATGCAAACTTCTGTTGCCTCAAAAACTATAATCCATGATACGGAATGATGTTATGGACGTGTACAACTGATGTGGAACAAAGTCTGAGACACACGATAACAAGTACATAAACACCAAAGAATGAAGGCTAAAGAAAGATTACTATTGACCAGATACGGAAAACTATTGCCACTCTCTGTACAGCAATTTTGGACCTTATTAGATTCTCTGTAAATTGTTATCAAAAATTATTTAATAACTGCAATCTTGTCAAAAAGCATTGCATATATTGAGACTGTGTAGAAATTGAAATGAAAATCCAAACACCAGAATCTGACAGTAACGTACTCTTATGTTCAGAGTGCTGGAAGAATAATTTTACTACTAAAAAGAAAATTGAATAAAACGGGATTAAATGTATTAAATGGGGAGAGTGGCTGCATCGAACACTTTTAATAGATATTAAAGTTATTTAAAAGGTGTGGCATCTGTCCCGCATTTATCCTATATCATAAGGCAGCCGGTAAGCCGAAGTCTGGAAGCAAAATAATCCTGGGTCATTTCGCTACCGCAATCTAGCTTCACTGAGAACATCACCTTGTGGTTTCATGACGCCATTATTTGACATACCTGCACCTATTTGATGCGTGGACTGCGTAGTACGATTTATCACCTGACATCCCCCATCACTATCCTCCTCTTGCCTTAGTTGGCCTAATGAGCAGCTATTGTGGTGTTCAATTCTGCCCAGAGCAATCACGGCCAGACCTCGATGTATTCCGTCTATAAACTGTATGCATTCTACTGTCGGTTTATTTGTTTCAAACAAAATTAACTGATTCCTTAAGGCCTTGGTCTTGAAGCAAATTTACCATAATCCAATATCCGAAAATTGCAACTTGAGGATATTCAGTTGCACTGTATTGATCCCAAACAAGAAAGTAGTAGTAGTGATGGCAAGCTTATATAATTGGGTACAAATGGGGAAAAAAAATACACAGTTCACCAACCCACAAGAATCTGTCTAGTTCTTCGTTGAATTTATTCAACTCATCTACTTCCACGACAATAGACGGAAGCCTGTTCCAACAACTAACCACCCGCTGATTGAAGGCAAACTTCCTTCAACTTGAATTTATATCCCCTCATGTATGTAGTCTCAGAAAGTGGAAGAATACCACTAACACTCAGTTTACTCAATCCATTCAAAGCTTTAAACGCCTCAATCACGCCTCCCCGCAGGTGCCTAGTTTCGAGACGCTGCAATTTGAAAATCTGAAAAACTTTTCTAGGAAAGAGCACCCGCTTGTTCCCTTCACAAGTCTGGTTGCCCTTCTCTGCAGCTCTACATCCATCCCCGAGTGCAGCCTAACCATGCCCTTATACAAAGGGATAATCACCTCTTTATCCTTGCTAGCAAAGTTTCTGTATATCATTGACAAAACCCATGAGCTGTCCTGGCAGCATGTCTGATTGCCCCCAGGTCTTTTTCATTCTCCACTACCCTCAGTGTAGCACCACACAGTTGATAAGTTACTCTGGGGTTACTGCTCCCCGTATGAAGTACCTCGCATTTATCAGTTTCCTAGATCTTGTTGCAGTAGCCCACCCTGATGACTGTCGTTAACAACACTACCAACCTTTGTACATCTGTAAACTTGGACATTAAGCCTGATGTACTTTCATTAGTATCATTGATAAATATTGAAAACCAAATGGGTCCAGCACCGAACCCTGGGGAACTCCACTAACTGATATTTCAGTTACCTTCGCTTTTGGAATTGTACCATAAATGGGGAAAATAGTTTAAAGTGTAAACTTTCTATAAGCATTAACCATTGATTCATGTTCTCTTATAGGCTATATGTTGTATTTGTTTCTTTCCGTATATATTTAAACGTGTATTTCTTTAAAATTATAGAAAAACGTAAACAATATTCCTCCTTTTGATTAAAATAAACAGCTACTGTACTTTTGTGTGTAATGTAATCTTTGTATAGTAAATGAACAGAGTACCCTTGCATTCACTTCGAAGAATGGAACCAGAATATGATTTTAAAGACAGGTAGAGAATTTGGCAGAGATGTGTATTTGGGAAGTGGTGTACTGCAGATTGTGTTTCACATTAATGAGTCGACGCCGTTCCTTTTTCGTGCTATTTGTGCGACAGTTGCAAATATCTTAGCGTAGCAAACAAGGACGCCTGTTTAAAAATTTCAACCTTCTCAAGGTTAAGCATAATGGGCTTAAAGAAGGGTGGAAAAGCGTTAATGACAGTTTTTATGAATTAACCATTCTGCAGTTCAGATCTCTCTCTCTCTCTCTGTGTAGGATAACGCGTTTACATTATTTCCTAACTTCACTGAGGAATACTGTCACTGCTTGGCAAAATTCTTAAATTTTCTCACGCAGTGACAATTAAAAAGTTTCGTATTTTTAGCCTTCTGCACTAAAGTAACAAATTACCGAAATGTTTCTCTTCTTTTCCTTGCAGCTTACTACCTATCTTTTCTTACTGCTTATAAAACCGAGCAATATGGTCTAAGTTACCGATGACCTTAAAACTCAATAGCAACAAAGACCTTGTCCATTCCTTAATTTAAGTACATTTTTTACATCATGTTCACGACAGTTCGCCTGTTCAAATACAAAAATTTGATAATAGCTCTGGCATGAATGACAATTTCACTATATTATATACAATCTGATTGCCGGGTTACCATCATTAATCTGATGATCCTACGGGAGGCAAATTAAGGAATCAGTAAACGCTGCACTGAATCATCAGTGAAGCGAGGATGACCTGGATTCCTTCGCCTACCGTTCCATCTTTACTTTCAAATTTATTTCGCCAATTATAAATTGATTTTAGTTACGGTACACGCTACATGAAGGAGATCTTCTGTAGCGTGTAGCAAAGTCACGTTGCACGTTAGTCACCGAATTCTCATTTACAAACTGGATGACACAAATTGTTTTATTATCTTAGAGGACAACGTATTTGTGTGTGCACTTTGGTATTTGTGACAGAAAAATCATTTAAATTCCTGCATGTTCGGCAGGAATTTAAATGATTTTTCTTCATTCCCAGGTTCAGTAAAGTAATTAAAGAATGTGCAATGATTAGAAAGTACAAACGAACTCTCCAGAAGCACAAAGAAGACAAAAGTCAGAAAAGTGGTGGAGATCGTCACGAATTGGAAAACCAAAATATCACAGTGAAAATTATTGTATACCAAGAATGACCCTGCAAAATAAGTTGAATACAGCTATGGTTCTCCTACTTTTTTATTCTGTGAAGGAAACATTTATTTCAAAGACACTGGGAACGCCAATGATGGTGTATTCCATTTGTAGGGACAACATTTAACACGTTATATAACATTTTGATGTAAAATAATGGAAATGAAATGGGTTTCCAGATCTTTTTTGGAAAGGTTGCTGCTTTCAATTTTCAACACGTTCTGCTATTAACATGAAAAGAGCTTCAGCTAACAAGATTCTTAGACAAGAGTCTAAGAAATGATAATTTCTCAATTAGCAATATTGACAAAAAACAAGAACGGAAAGAATAGAAATTTGTTAGACCAGGACAGCAAATGGAGCTTGAAGATTACGAGTATACCAAGATAAAACTGATGATGTGGTAGATGTAAGCGATGATAATACATAAGAGCATCTTCTGAATTTTATCTGTGCTTATCAGGATGTTTAGGAAAGGATTCTGCAGAATACACAGAAATGACATTTGTTTCATTTTCAAAATTAAGCGAAAGCCATATTGTGATAATACTGATTATGTTCGTTGTTTTTGTAGGATTTAGACCTTATGTCTAAGTTGCTCATTCTGTGGTCGATTTACCTGTTGGTTGGTCGAAAAAACAAAAACCATAAAAATTCCTAACGTCATTAACGGGATTGGAAAGCTGGCCTTTTCCACCTTGTGCGGGGATCGTGTTTATATGCACTGTGATAAACCGCAAGGGCTGAATGTTAGAAATGGATATGTGGATTCTTTAATGGAAATTCAAAAGATTTTTATTATCTGTATCGAAACTGATGACTAAAGAAAATTCTAAAACATTAAACGTAATCTTCTATCAAAATAAAGTATATACGAAGATACTTGGGCATGTCATCCTTTCTTTCGATTTCATCATAAATCCTAACACGTCAAATCATAGCGATTGCAGTTAATGGAATCAGAATTGACCCATCATCAGTTGACACGTATAAAGCATCATATATCCTGATTACCAGTCCCAGGAAGTTAAAGGTGGAAGCAGCAGTAGATCAATATGAATTTGCTGCCACCACCTGAATTTGGATTTTCTTTTATTCCTTTGGATGGATATTATTGGGGATGGACAATAGGATTAGTCACTCCTTAGAATTACAGATTACAAGGAAACAATGTCCCAGTAATTGTGATATAGTGTTAATAGAGCTGCAATGAATAAATCAGTCGACCAGACAGGCTTTCCATTAATAATAAATTATCATTCTCAAACACATTAATTAAAGCAGTAGGCCTTCGATGGACGTTGTACATACAACTTCAGATTTATCCTCAGACTCTTTAGAATTCCAAAGGGCTAGCAAGACTAGTAACAACATAGTGCAACTGGTCAGGTGTGTTTTGGTAGTATGAATTAGGAATTTTAGACAGAGGCATTTTGGCAGTGCTATTAATAATTTATTTTATAAACAATGCTGGTGTACAAATTTCGAAGTGCCTGGTTTTGTTCCAAACTAATAACATTTGTCTGTATTAAATATATATTAACTAACAATTTCCACTTCGTGCAAAAGGAAAAGCAGTTAAAATAACTTGTGACTTGTTTGCTAACACAACTCTGCGTTATCGTCTCGCGGTTTGCCTGCAGTCTGTTTAATTCTGTGGTGACCTCTCTCTAAATCCAATTTACTACGAGAAGAATTATCTGGATTCGTTCTTCCTTACTCAATGACATCTTGGGGCTGCAAAGATGAAAATATATGAGTTAGTTATTTTTCGCAGTGATTCCAGACTTATGAGACACCCTGTATATAACTATACTATGGTTGTACTAATAAATTACAAATTTCATAATGAAAAACCATGAACATTCGATGACGTTGTTAACCTAATAAATTCCTAAGTCTTTTCCGATATTACTGTGAAATAAAATCTTTTCCCTCGATTTTAAAATCAACGAAAAACAAAATGGGGTGGATTTTGCCTACCGTTATGGCACACTATTATTATTGCTCTTATATTATTTCTCATTGATTGGGGGGGTTCCACCCCGTGGTGCGTACTGCTACCAAGTCTACAGGGTAGTTATGTCTGGTGTTACTGTTGGTCGAGGATCTCTCTGGTTATCCTAGAGGTGTTCAGGATCGCGGCTTTCTTGGGTTCAACTGTCAGTTCTCTGGGTGGCTTATTGCTACTAGGTTTTTATGTAGGCTTTTTGCAGCATGTCAGTGGTTGACACGGTGACAGGGATGGTCATTACTTTACTCGTTCCCTACTGAACCACATTTCTTTGACTTCCTATCTTAGATCTTTGCTCTTCCTGATCTTTTCCTTATAGGCTGCAATGCTATGTCGATCAGATAGCAGCCATTTTCTTCTTTTCGATGAAGGTTATGTCTGGTTTGTTGTGTGGGATATTATTAGTTATTATGGCGCGGTGCCAGCATAGTTTGTGAGTTGGAGTCTCTAAAACGGAGGCCAACCACAAAAAAAGTGGTACCGTATTATAAGTTTGTACTTGTAATACGGTACCACTTTTTTTTTTTTTTTTTTTATCAACTAGTGTTTTTGCGGTAGATTCTGAGGTATAATCGTGATGACCTGGTCATGTCTATGATTGTACTCCGTCTGGGTAACAACCCTGCATCCTGCGGATTGTTTCTGGGGTCAGGTGTCATCGACGACATGTATCATCTGTCACTCCAATGTCCTTGCGATGCATTTGTTGTAGTTCAAGTTGACTGCTTGAGCATTTTTCACTCCATGGCTGAGTTAGTGGGTCTCATTCGTACACAGCCAAGGTTTTTAACCCTGAAAAAAGGGTTTTTCGTCCAGCAAAGCAGACAAATCGATCAGAGAACAGACAATTTACAGACGCAATACACATGGGTAGATGAAATAACTTTCAGGGTGACCCTAATAAATAGTTTTTTTTTTTTTTAGTTGATTTTCTGATCTTGGATTGCAAGAATGAATTCTTCGGTTTGAGGGAAGAGCCTCGCGTTCGAAGCCATGTTATCTATGTAGTCTTTGTGGAAGTCATTGTACTGTTTGCTATGGGTGCCTTTTTCAACCATCTAAGTTGCTAAGATGCAACTAAGATGGTTTTCAACCCAGCAACTAAGGCTAAGCACCAAAACCAGGTCATATATGAGATAAGTTTTCAGTGACCTAATGACTTAGGTCGCCATGTCCAAATATATAGCAGTAAAAGTATAAAAAGGTATTAAATATATAACATTAATTAAAGACAACGATGGAAGGCAAATTTTAAATAGGGTCCAAAATATTTAATGATTTTAAATGGCTAAAAAGAGTAGACATACGCTGACTGTCGGATAAAAGATGGCTCAAAAAATGACTAAAAGCAGTAAAATATAAAACACTTCATGTCTATAATGTGGACACTCGCTTAAAATATGACGAATAGTAAAAAGTTGCCACAGTTCTCATACATAGGAGAGTCATCTATCCTCAGCAGATATGCGTGCGTAGGGTGACTAAGTCCTATGCAGAAACGAGCTAGAAAAAATTCCTCTCTACGGTTCCTGCGCAACCTGGAGTGCCAGTGTTGGATTACAGATTTATCTGATAGAGCTTGTTTCTTACCTGCCCATGCTAAGATTGTTGCCACTATGAGAGCAATGTAAAGAGAATCGCCTGCCTGTAGGTGATTATAGGGAACTAACATTTGTTGTGGGGTTGCGGTGTCAACCAGTTCGTTACCCTTAATCCCCATGTGGCTTGGGGTCTAGCAGAAACGGAAGTCAAAAAACTACTCAAGAAGTGAACGTAGCGTCAGCTGGACGAGGATTATATCTCAGCCCCGATGAAGCCTGTAATATAATTAATGAGTCATTATACGTCATACGCCTTTGGTACTTGTGGTTTTCAATGTGGTCCAAGACTAACTCTATAGCATACAACCAGCTGTGTATAAGCTGCAATTTATAGGGAAGCTTCCCAGATAACGTAGCCGAGTGGTCATGAGCGTGAGTGCAGTAGCACGCGCTCTTTGAGTGGACCGGGGTTCAAGCCCGTGACTGTTAAATACGATTAACATTTGTATCGATGAGTTATTGTAAACTCCACTGACCTGTAGTCGTGCTGGAGTATAAACAAGAACTTTATCTGGGAAGATGGCAGCAGATCTGATAGATGACTCTCACTTCGAACCATCAGTGAACACAGGCAAGAAGTCAGAGTATTCGGCTCGGTGGGCAGCATAGGAATTCTGCCCACCGAGCCGAATTGTTGATAGACAGAAAATGGGGTGATGGCCCTATCCCAAGTTTTAACGGAGAAGTCGTATGATGGTAATCGAGCATACCAGGATTGAACTAGCTGCCATGGTGACTGAGCAACGTTGTCTACCGTGATTTTAAGATATGAACAAATCTTAGACAGTTATTTAAGGGACGTTTGGCAGTCTGGTAGATGTTATACAGATTTTTCAATCGTGGCTCGAAAACAGATGTCCACGTAGGGTTGCCTGAAGGAAGTTGTTGTAGGAGGGCATTTAGGAGTATTGGTGACTAAAGCGATATTGCTCCGTATTGTTGTTGGGTTTTTAGGAGCATCGGCGACTAAGACCATGTTGC
Organism: Mastigoproctus giganteus; assembly: GCF_048544385.1. Lineage (NCBI taxonomy): Eukaryota > Metazoa > Arthropoda > Arachnida > Uropygi > Thelyphonidae > Mastigoproctus > Mastigoproctus giganteus. Next base: position 154,139,084 of record NC_143587.1, on the reverse strand, counting down.
TCCGCTCCATGTATATTGCCTGTAAATTCTAAGGTGGATTTTCTGTTTGCTGGACAAAAAATCCGAGTTTCCGGGAGAAAAACGATATTACCCTTGCCTGAGACCGAATAACTAGTCAAGTTGTGAAAAAATGCCCATAAAAATTCTTCACGTCATCGACTGAACTCAAACTCTGGTCTTTTCCACCCGGTGTGGGAGATGACGGGGATCCTACCAACTGTGCTACCCACGAGGGCATGCCTGGCAAGGATTTCCGTTTAAAAGTATATATTTTCAAGACAATTGCTTTCGTCTGAGCGATAGTGGTTGTTCAGTTGCTTCGAGGACAGGGGATGTTCGAAATGCTCCAGTAGCAACACGGACGGCTGGATGGTGAACACGGTCTGGCCATCGTAGTACGCTGTTTCTTGCTGGTGCGTACAGTTGGGACCAGTAATCTAACTTATATCGGATGAGTGCACGATAGAGGCTGTGTAAAGTGCAGCGGTCTTCTCCCCGAATTATTGGACGAGATGGCTCAGCAGTAGGTTTAGTTCCCTTGTGCATTTTGTCCGAAGTTGACGGATATGTGGTAGGAATGTCAACTTATTATCGAATACAGCTCCAAGATCTAATAAAGTTAGGGAGGACGTTACGTGGTTGTCTTCCATGATGATTAATTGCTATAATTAATAACCACTCCTATACCATGTGAAATTAATAGTTTATTAAGCTTATAGCCCCAAACCATTATACATTTAAGGTGATGTTTCAGGCACCTTACCGATACCCATCATCGGACCATGCTGTTAGTGGTAGAAAAATTTAAAGGGTTACAATTTGAATTTTCAGACTTTTTCAGACTTTTGAGAAACTGAATTTTCTGAATTTTCAGACTCTAGCTTGCCGATACTACCAGAACTTGATGCGCATACTGGCAAGAGGTGCTGCTAACAGTTAATTTATGAGTGAGAGATTAAATCTATTGACCAATAGAAAGATGCCAAGTTTTAATATCTTGGATCCAGTAGTTCTTGTTGGAGTGGAAGCCTTGGAGTAAACTTTGATCTCATACTCCGATAATCTGTGGTTGTTGGGCAAGCTGGTTCTGGAGATCTGTAGGAATTGTATGTGGCCTGTTCTTCCGGATATCTGGACTAGTTTATTTTCCCGTTTTTCCATTTCTTCTTCTATTGTCTTGTTGAATAGGTGGAAGCATTGAGGGGTTGAAATGGATTTCTTGTTTTCTGTTTTTTGATAAGGCTCCGAACATTTTTTTTATGAAGAAGGCTGTTTAAATTTTTTTCTGTCGTACTAGTTGTCTGTAGAGAGGATTCTAGTATTGTTTAAGTCTCATGTGCCACTACATCGGAATGCATGTAGGGCTGTGTCGGATTTCAGAATTCTTCCATATTGTACATCTTTTTAATGGTCTTTGACTCTGCAGTTGAATCTTCTATACGATTCTCCAATGTATGTACCCCCACACCTACAGTGTTTTATAAATAGGTCCTCTAGGGTTGTTGTCTTAGGATTTGCTTAATGGAGGACAAACTCTTGAAAAGGTGGATCTAATATTTCTGAGGTTTCTAGGGGGGGGGGGGTGTCTTGTATATCCGATAGATATGACTGTCTATTGCTTAAAGGAGGCATGTTTTGACTTCTTCCAGGGTTATGGTTGTAAATATGGGGTCGCGTAAAATGATACCAAGACATCGTTATTGTTTTCTACATTCTTTTATCTCGACAGTACTACCTGTAAGAAATAAAAAGAAAATAATTCATCAGTGCATATTCATAAAAAAATCATACAGTTATTACATAAGTATTATTTTCATATCGGGTGTTTCCATTATTTTGTCCACTCCTTGTACTTTCAATATGTTGTTGTTATGGCCCCGAATTTTCATACTTCTCTCTTAGAAATAAATGCGAAATCTGCCCTTCGATTTCCTTTCTTCTTAAGTTATATAAAATCTCCAGAGAAACCAGTCTTAGTCAGGCATGAATGCACAATGTAGCACACCGGCTTTTGTACTGGAGAATGAAAATAATTCTAAACACAAATGACGCTATTCGATTAAAGTAATAGATGGAAGGTTGCCAATTTGGCAGCAGCAGCATTTTCTGACAATAAATCCTGGCGGCAGAATTATACCCTTCACCTTGATCTCCATTTGTACACGTTCTTCGGCGTCCTTGAAGTTTTGCCTCTTTGATAAAAATAAAATATGAAAAAGGGCTCTTTTTTAAGCATCAAGACCATTACATCCAACAATATTCTTCACAGAAATAACTGTTATTGTTGTTGTTGGGTTTTAGGCACATCAACAACTTAGGCAATATTGCGCCGTATATAATGTCTAAGTTGCTTGTGTTCTGTGGTTCGATTTATCTGTTTGCTGGATAAAAAAACCCGATTTTCCAGGAGAAATAACCGTGGTACATTCGTCTGAGACCGAATAACTCAGTCATGTTGTAAAAAGACCCATAAGAATTCCCCACGTAATTGATGGGATTTGAACTCGGGTATTTTCAAGGCACTGTGTTGAAGACTATGATTGTATAAACTATGCTACCTGTCGGAGCACAGAAACAACTGGAAATTTCGCATTTTCAAAGTTCTGAATCGCAGGTACAAAATATGGTGCGACCAAATGAAAAGTTGGCGACAGCGATATTTCTGAAGTGAATACAGCGATCGTTTCTCCAACACCACGGGAATAAGTAAGCAATACATAGTAGTGATTTTCGAGTATCAGAATCTCCATAAAACCATTTGAACAATTCGTTTTATAGTAGCCAAAGGAAACTATATTTGAAACATTAACTACCGCTGCAGTTTTATGGAGAATCCATAAGCAGATCGCAAAGGCAAGTAAACCTATCAATGATTACACACACTGAGTAATCACTTACATAATACCGTGCTTGGCCAACGTTCGCACGGTTAACAGCCACTATTCGCCTAGGCATTTACTCCCCTAGATGTCTGAGGCGTCCGCAGGGATCTGAAACCATGCTTTGTGCAAGGCTTTGCACAGGGCCGGAACATGGAACAGCGGTTCGTGTCCATACGCCTCACTTCCCGTTTCAAAACGTCCCACAAGTGTTCAAATGGATGGTCAGGTGAATTTGGAGGCCAATAAAGATGGGTGATGGTACCTTCACTGTGTTCTTCGAACCACTTGTGCTCAGTGCGGGTCCGATAACTCGGCGCATATCGTCTTGAGAGATCCCGTTTATGTCCGGGAAAAATGCAACGTGGCAGGATGTACATGGTTTAAGAGTAGCCGGTAGACCTCACCAGTTTAGAAGAAACATTGAAGAAAGAAGCTAGAGTTACACCTTCCATGATTTGAGATGTACATTAAACTTCGGCATCTTTGGAAAAGCTTCAAATGGAGCTTACTGTAGAAAATGAATCATTAAAGGCAACATTGCGAGAGAGAGAAACAAATCAACAAGGAAACCCACTCGGGCACCAGTACCCTCTTATGCTCAGATGTATTTGTTTTTTCTGGAGCTATTGTAAATAAAGGTTAGTTCCTCTTCTCAAAAAAAAAAAAAAACAAAAAACAGTCCAACCATGTGGGTATAGTGCGTACTTCACAACAAAGTCCTTTTCAAATCAGCGAAGAGCTTAAACAAGAGATAACTGCCAAACTTGAACCATATCTAAAACAAGTAAGAATAAAATAGGAAGAAGGGTGTTATCATAGAGACAGCTTCAGCAAATATCTTGGAGAAATTAAAACAATGTAATAAATTTGAGGAATCAAAGGCGGATCTTCCTAGGAAGATCAGACCCAACATGATAATATATGATGTTTCAAAGGATCTGAAACCTGAAGATTTTTTAGAGGACATTTATCAAATCTTAAAAGAATTTGATTATACATATGAAGAGTTTAAAGAAGCTACAAAGATAAGGTTTGCAACTAAAACTAAAAACGCAAATTACTCTAACTGAATTGCCGAAGTCTCTGCAGGTATCAGAAGACCATTAATAAGTCAAAATAATAAAGTATTCCTGGTCAGTTCACAATGTTAAGGACTTTGTCATTGGTACGAGATGTTTTAAATGTTTCCGGGCACTCAACGAAATATTGTAGACAGTAAGATAACACTTGTGGTCATTGTGCTAATTCAGTTCATCATCATTCAGAATGTCCAAATAGAGAAAAACCTGTTGTCTGCCCTAATTGTACAAAAAAAAAAAAAAAAGAACATGCACATTCATATAGGGACTATAGATGTCCTGAATACCTTTCGAGTCCAAGAAATGATTAACTAAGAGCAAGTTATGAATAGACACCATGATATTAGAAATATTAACAGAGAAAATTTTAAAAATACTTCAAATGAACTGTCAGAAATTCATGGCAATGATGAATGACCTATCAAAAATAACCATAGAAAAAAAAAAATATACAAATAGTCTATTTACAAGAACCATATATATTTAAGGGCATAATTAAAGGGATCCCTTATGGGCGTAATCTTGTACAGTCGCTGTAGTTACTGGTCATGGTAGGAAACACTGTTACCAGATGTTGGGCTGCAATTATAGTGGCTGACTCTACAATCACTATTCTAAAGATCATCGGACTTTAGGCAAATGCATCATGTTTGTTACAGACGCAAATGCTTCCTCTACTTGGTGGAACAGCCCCCAAAAGGACAACAAGAGATGTTCTTCACGCAACAAATGCTTGAAAAACTCATGACAAATGACTTAATAATATGGCATACAACAGAACATCCACTAAATTGTGTAACATCCATGGGACAATTATAATTTGATGTGTCCCTCTCAAGCAAAGAATCTCTTTTCTGGAATGAATAAATTAAAAAAAAAATTCTGGACTGTACTATTCATCACAACATTTCGTTTCCAGAGACTTCTACACAAACGGACATGAGAATACAAGATCTTTCTTTTCAAGGTTCTCCACATGAAAGGCCTTCCCTTTGTTAAAGAGGATATCGACAACGCCATAAAATTAATGAAAGTTGGGAAAAGCTTAGACTAGGACCTGATAGAGGTGGTGGTGCAAAAAAATAAAAAAAGAAAGGCACGATTCCTGTTATCCTTAACTTGTCGAATACTTGTCTTAAAGATGAGGTTTTCCCAAGCAATAGAACCATGCAAAAGCTTAAACATATACTTTTAAAAAAGCTCTGACAGACCAGCAGATGATCCAGCGTCTTATAGATCCATTGCACTCTTACCAGTCTTTGGAAAGGTTTCAGAGAGACTTACTCTTCCCTCGATTTAAGGAAGCATATTCAAAAGAAAATCTTATCTCCCCTTATCCCTTTATGGAGTTCAAAGAGGCTTTCGACGCCTTATGGTAGCACAGTGCTCTGGCGAGGTTCCGATTGGCCGGAGTATCTATTCCAACATATAAAGTAATTTCCGAATACTTTGAGAAAAGGTACATCACTGTAAATACTAACTTCCAACATGTGATGAGAGGTCACTAGGGGTTCTCCGCAGAGCCCCTTTCTTCGGCCAATCTTCGGCCCCCTATGTCAGAACGCAGTTTTGATACATTGTTGACAGACAGCACCCTAAAATTCAGAAATTTGTTTATGCTGATGATAATTTTGGTCTTCGGAAATTCTAGGCTAGATTTAAAAACCTCCTAAAATAACATTTGCAGGACTTAGATGCAGCAGGATCATTCCTCCTCCCCACGAAGGAAATTGTGATCCATGCCCACTTCAGACACACAATGTTCAATTTGTCAGTTTTCTTTTTTGTGGTTGGCAATGGAGTTTACTGGAGCATTAGAAGAAGTACTGGAGCCTCCGCTTACAGACCAGATTTCTCTCTTTCTGAACTTCACCTTTTTGGATCGCTTAAGAAGGCGAATTCTGTTACCTGCTAAGGATCTTGTGAAATGCATTGACGATGTAATTTAAATAGGAAAAAGAAATCTTAAAAGAGCTTTACATTTCCAAGCGATTAAACATAATGAAAGGATGAGAAAATGCAGCATAATAATTCTGAACCAAAGGTCGAGACAGCATAAGAGGACAATATTTGAAAGTATCCAATAAACCGACTAATAAAGGACCGTAATAAAGAACTACCCTTTGACGTTTACGGCCCGTTGTCGCAGAAGAAATCAATAATTGCGCACAGTTTACTGGGGGCTTTCAGATGCACTTCTACGAAGGGTGTCTGAATAAAGAAATTACATTATTACGATTCTCGAAGCTAAAGTATCCGGACAGGCTAATCAGCTAAATTATTAAATAGCATTCAAATGAAATAAAGTTTTCGCGAACCTGGCTAATTCCATTAATTATTCCAAAACGCATTATTTTATTTAATGTACGCAGTGCCTTACATTTCAGGTGCATTCTATGTATTTCTTAAAATAGATTGAAGTTCGTTTTTTCTCTTTCTGTGATTAATTGAAGTGAAGCGTAAATGCAGTTGTATTCTTATCAAGTAATTGATAAGATGATAACTTTACGGAACACTTAGTAAAATTCTATACTTTGACGTTCTTTAAACTTAGCCGTTTAGTTTAATTACAACTGTATAATATTTATTACTCTTCTCCCGGATACTTTTTTTTTCTTCCCTCTAATATGTTTGGGTTTTATTAGCGCATTAGCAACTACGGCTATAATGCGTCAAAACAAGGTCATTTAGAAGACAATAATTAAGATTTCAGTGATTATAATAATTAAAATTTCATTAGATCACTATGTTAAAATGTACAACAATAAAAATGTTGAAAAGAGGTATAAAAAAGTAAATTTTAAATAGCAGAAAAAGGTCACTTTTAAATAACAGTAAAACAGGTAAAATAACTTAAAAATATGGTCATTGTGGGATAAAATCTGACTGAGTACGTAAAACTCAGTCAGCTGACCAAACAAAGTAAGATGCATAAAACATGTTCGTATCTACAACGTGTAACAGCTGTGGAGAGTTATCTGCCCTGAGAAGGAACGAATGCGTAAGATGACTGTGTCCTATGTGGAGTCGAGCAAGAACAACTTCCTCTCTGCGGTTCCTGCTCAGACTAGACTTCCAGTATTGTATTACCGGCTTTATCTAATACTGGATTCCCTGATCTCAGGGAATTCGGCAGAAAGGAAAGGTAACAGCTGCTGACCTGGGTCAGGAATGGATAATTATTACAACTCATTCCCGATAAAGCTTTTAGTATACTTAGAGTTCTCAAACACAATATACCTTTGGTAATTGTGGGTTTTAATGTGGTACCAGGCTAAATCAATAGTATACAATTGAGCTGTGTATGCATCATTCATGGGTAATCTTCTCAGATATAGTGTTATCTGAGAGTATGGTAGCACACTCTAAAAAATGACTCTGACTTCGAGCCATTAGTGAAGAGAGGCAGAAAGTCAGAATATTCGGCTTTTTGGGCAGCATAGTGTTGTTAGTAGACATAAGACGGAGTGGTAGCCTTAACACAATATTTTTATAGAAGGGTTGTATGGTGGTATTTGAGCACGTGTGTAAGGAGTTTCTTTGGTGATCGGCCAATCTTATCTACGATGTTAAGTTCTCGGAGTGGCTCTTGGACACGAATACCGAATGGACGGTTGGCAGTCTGACGAGTATTATAAAGATTTCCCCATTGTGGCTACAAAAACGGATGTCCACGGGTGATAGGTCTGGCAGAAAGTTCAGCTTAAAATGGTAAGTGGAGTAACTTGAAAAGGTGTATAGTCGTCGTTCTTATATGTACCCACAAGAACGGTGATTCTTTCGCGAGCTGGTCCATTCTTTGCTCTGTCTTTGAATAATAGAATGGTTACGCAGGTAATGGTCCTCATCCTTTAAATATGTCTCCTGTAAGCAAAAGCAGGCTCATGCTAATGCAGGAGGGCCTTAATGTCATTACTATTTCAATCCACGACAATTCCATTGTAAGAATTTGAGTGTGGCCATTATTTAGATTTTCTGATTCTGTCAGTCGGCTACCGAATTGCTAGGAGCTTGTTTTTCTCAGGCATAAATCTTTTGGGGAAGTATGAACGCTGTCTTGTGTTTATTTCTTCCTCCACAAAAAATCCCAAGTCTGAGTCTTCTGTCGTCTCCTCCTCTTCTACGTCCATTTGTTCTTGTTTTGTTGAGATGGAAGCAGTTTTGGCTGCTTTTCTTTCTTACTTTTTTTCAGGAGATGGTAATTGCAGAAGGTATGTATATAGGTGTGGCAGCTGATTCACTCTTTTGAGTTAGTTTTAGCGAACTCAGTAAATGGTAGGCAACAGGAGCAAATGATTCTGACGATGCGGTCATCTCTGTTTGCATTCCGGTGGTACACTTCGCAGAAACTTTTTGGGAAAGGTATCACCGGATCACGGCTTTCGAATTTTTTTTTTTTCTTCCATCGCTGGCACGATTGAGGGATATGTTCAGTGCTTTCCGTGGCAATTTGTAGAAATTGCCTTATAAGTGAGAACTCCATACTTTCGTGGTTTTTGGTACCATGTCGAGAACTGGTGGGGTTGCCAGATCGATTTCACAAAGGCTGTTGGTGAAAGGCCGTAATTTTGGCCCTTAAAACACCTCAGTGCATTTGGAATGTAAATTCTTATTGGGCAGTTTCAGTAGTCTGTCTTGATGAAACTTGGAAACCGCGGGATGTTGAATTTAAGGATAACTCGATTAGGAACGAGATTCCTGTCGTTTGTTGTTTATCGATATTCCCATGACAGCTGTTACTCCTTGATTTTTGAATTCAGAGCGAATGTCACTTTAGAGACAATAAGAAGATCCCACTCTAATATTACACCACGTGAAGAGCAGAGTTTTATGGGAGGGGGAGGATTACGGTGATAGGTATTCCCCATGGATGTATCTTTCAGAATTGTTGGGTATGTTTGGCACATGAAGCTTCCACTAAAAGATCTCCAAATCACAGCTTTTTTTTTTACCGATTTTGAGGATTCTGCCATGTGTTCTGATCCTTCCAGGATGAAATAAGCCAACATTTTTCCGATTGCGTGCTCTCTAGTGGAATGAGGAAAAACGGTGTCACTGTCAGAGCGGTGTATCATCAGTTCTGGGTCTTTTTGCATTGCTGCTATCGGTGTCGTCCGATTTGTTAGGTAGGGCCCTTGTTGGATACATGGATTCAAACTGTCATACCAGGTCGAATCCATGTATCATTGCATTAAATGGCGAACTTAGGTGATGTTACGTAAGTTATGCAATATTTTGATGAGGCAGCGTATACAGTTCACTTAATATTCTCCCCTTTTATTTCTTTACTGTATTTGTAAACTGCAGAACAGAAAAGGAACGATCTCTGGGCAGACTTTAATCAGGCGTCGGCGATGAGATTTTAATTCCACGATATCGTTTTTCTTCTACAGAAGAAAGAGCCCCTTCCTCCGTTTTCACTGTACAAACCTTTAGTGAATGTGGCTTCCCTTGTTGATATATTATCTCGGCAACCACACAACCCACTGTTATCGTGGTACTACTAGCTGCATGGCGATAAGATACGTTTATCGAACCGACGCTTAGTTGGTATCAGGCTGGATAATAAGGTCTCCCCCCCTTCCCCGTAAACTGGGAATTTTCATCCAGCAAGACAGGCAAATCAACAAAGAACACGCGCAATTTATGAGTATAATAAAGGCTATAAAGTGTCGAGACCAGGCCAGAACAAGTACAGTATTAAAACTGAGAAATTCTCATAATAAATAAAAAGTTTGTTATTTCTGGCGAAAGGGCTATTTAGGTCATATCTTTCCTATTAACGATGTCAAGGCTTTACACGGTGACAGTCAAGAGAACAGCTAGAAACGATCATATTATTGCACCGCATGTGGTATTCATCAAAAGATATTTCAGATTTAGAAAACTAATGAGAGGTGTAAGGCATAATTATAGAAAGTACATTCGCAGTGTATTGCTGCTCACCACCTGCAGTAAAGCAAATACTTAGGAATGTGAGAAGGCTGAATATGACCAATTCGGTCTCTGGTCAGGGTTATTTCCTCCTGGTTCATGAAGGAAAAAAAAAAAAAACATGCTACCCTCGCCTGAGACCCTTACTAAGCCACTTTGAAAACGACCCATAAAAAAAAGGCTACGCCCTCTTCCCTCAAGTGACGGCATGTGGTTCAGAACCATTATTTTCTGATGGGATCATTTTGGAGCCCCAGAAAAACGATTCAGTTTATTAGAATTCACGTATGTGTTTTCCGTGCTTCAATGCCCCGGGCTCCCCATCCACTACGTAACACAAATGAACACACGCTGTCCAGTAAGCAATAAATGCGTTCGGGAGTGGGATTCCAGAGCTAACCAGGCACCATACATATCTCTTCCAGCCGGAATCCTGTCCCTCGGACCATGAAGGTAAGGGACAGCCATCGATGTAGTTGATCCTTGCAGACGAATCCGCTATCTTCCAGGATTTATCCATCCCAGGATCAGCCTTCTTGTAGAAGAAGGGGCAAAAGTGGCGTGCTCAAGCTGTGCTTCCGATCGCAGTACACTGTAAACAAGTCGGATTTCTATGATGTTAATCTGGAACCTAGGACTTCGGCGTTAGATCCCGAAACTTCTTTCGGTTAAATTATTCAGTTATGACAGCTCGATTAAAATGGTTTAAGAGTCTCACGTAGAAAAAGTGTAGTTCATGCAACTTGTGATGGTACCGTTGTGTACCATAGAATAACGAAGAAATTAGGAGACATCGAGAAACTTCGAACAGGTATAAGAGACATTTATAGAGGTTGCATATGAATAACCAAAAAAGGTTACATTACAAGATGCTCGAAATATGGTAATATGACATCAGCGTATGATCCTTTCCAATGACTAAACAGGTCTGACAGCAGTGAACATGCTCGATATAAGGGTCTATATAAGATTCTGTGGCAAGAAATTCCATTCTTCCGGAGGGGCAGACCTTAGCTCACCACGGAGGAGTTGGCTCTATGCGTACAATGCGACGTCCAATGGCATCCCACACGTGTTCGATTGGATTTAAGTCTCGTGATTGTGCTGGCCACGGCAATCGTTGGATATCTTCAGTTTCAAGATATTCCTCCCCCACTTGAGCTCTATGTGCAGTGGCGTTGTCGTGCATGAAAAGAAAATCTGGACCAACCCTAAAATTTGCACATAGGGCTCGAGGATCTGTTCTGTTATGGTATCCCTATCAAAAACATGAAGAGGGGTGCAACCGTTGATCATTATTCTACCTCACACGAGAACGCCGGCTCCCTCCATCGTAAGTGTTACTTTATTTGATGTTGGGGGGATGGTACCGCATTCCTCGTTGTCTCTAGATTAAAGAACGTCGAGTCTGTTTGTAGGCTAAAACGGGACCCATCAGAGAACAGAACTGTAACCCATTTGTCAGGGCTCCAAGTCCATGACACCAGTTTCGATGAGCCCTGCCGGCCTTCTTAACACAATCCGGTTTGAAATGTTTTCGTCTGTGTCCGCAGCAAATTGAAGAGACAGTTGGTAAGAAGACATCGTAGGGTTCTGTCTTGTTATTAGAGCCAGATAGCGGGCTGTTCTGGTTGATGTAGCACTCTGGCGAGTTTGGACAGCTCTTCTTGTAACGATTCCACAGTGCCGAGACGACGCTGCGTGACACATTAAGCCAAAGTGCTGCATGGTCGGCTTCAAGTCGTCCAACAGCCCGCGATCTCAAAGAATCATCTAAAGTTCCAGTGGTTTGTAACCGGTGGTTCGTACTAAAAATTCTGTAATGGCGTCTGCTCAGATTTACACGTGTATATTTTTTATAAACTACAAAAATAGTTCAATATTAATTTATGCGGTTTGGTTCAAAATTTATAATTAGTTGTGATTTGGGTCACGCGCTCTTACATAGCGAGCATCATGACTAACAAAAAACAAAGACAGAAGAAAGTAAAATAAAATTAAATATAAAGTCAAGAATTGTTAACGGAAGAAACCACATTTCCCACAATTCACTATCTTACAATATATCGCGTTAAATAAATTTGCTTTCCATACTAATTTTTTTTGTTTTCGTTCTCAAAGACCATTATTACGAATAAGTACTTTATAATAATTTTAGATTATTACGCAATATATATCACTTATAAAAACGTAGTACCGGAAATACTTTATAATAAAAATTCAGAAATATTATACGATTTCAGAGAATATGGGCTTAGTGGCTCGCGATAAAAATATTACGTTGAAAGGGGCTCGCGAGTCACAAAAAAAAAAAAAAAAAAAAAATGTTGAGAACTGATTCTAAACGACGATGACTTGCCACCCTGAGTACTGGAAATAGATCTAAGTAAAATATGTTTTGAAAACAAATCCTGGTTAAAACCTTCTCCGTGGTTCAATTCTGACGCAGAACGAGCGATTCCATGGTTGAATAGCTCTACAAACCAGAAACCCCATCATCGGCTGACAGGGCCAATTCGGAATGCTGCCTTCTTGGGATGCGCCAATGGCCACTTTTTACGGTGGAGTTCAAAATGGACCTCAGACTTTCTCCTACTTATCGCATTGACCAATTTCTGTTCATCTTTATGGAATTAATTTGATCTAATTTTCTCTTGTTGTTATACGTACATTTATTTTGTTTATTCCCATAAATCTCCTATATTATTGTTGTACACTAATCATTTATCTCTTGAGTCTTGTAATCATTATTGTAATTACTGACTTGTCACTAATGTAAACTCCACTAGCACATTGCTGTCGAGGGGTGAGATTATGATCTCCAACTGAAGAAATAAATAATAAATACTACGCTGGTGGACAAAATTAAGGCAATGCCATTCAGCTTAATTTTGAAGAGTAAATTACAATGTAAAAATGTAAATTACTCAGTTCAATTCACGTAGAGAAGTATACACCTATAATAAAAAAAGAAAGTGAGTTCTGTTTATATATATAGTCCTTAAATTTGTTCAGAAACCTGTATTTAATCGCTGTCTCTTGTAAGACAGAGGAAGTTGGATATCACCGATAAAGAAGCATCCTTTCCCTTCTTAACTGTACTGAACAGTAAGTGAATGGTCACTGGGATTATCTTTCTCGATTTCCTGCCAGACGCTAGCGAGAAAAGACAAAATTATACGAAGAGACGTTGTTCTCAACATTGTCGATCGAGTACTGGAAATAGATAAAGGGGAGGCGGGATGGAAGGGGAAGATTATGGGAACTGTAGAAATACAAGACTAAGCATAGTAAAACTATCGTATGTGCAAAATTGGAAACGTTTTTTTCTTCGTTTTACAATTGTACTTTTTCTATCTTTTCCCGGCAATGCGAGTGCTTAATTTATACAATATTTGCTTTTAAAGAAAAAAGAAAACCTTCGAAATTAGAATGTGATAAGCACACATTTTTGGCTAAAGTTGGTGATGCGCTTAAAAACAGTAAATACTCCAAAGAACTACTGAAATTTTTAAAAGGAACGGAGCTGGTTTTGCACATTTATTGCAATGTTTCTGTAGTGGGGGGGGGGGGAGGGTTGGCTGAGGACTATGTAATCGGTATTGGATCTAAAGTGTCCTTTGGGAGATTCAAGCTTCAATGCCCACAAAACATGAACTGAAAATTGGGTGTCGATTTGACTTTTCCTTCACAAGTAATGGCCGAAACTCGTGTTTATTTACATACATTGCGATTTCTGTGGGATGGCAAGGGACTAAGAAAATTAGTCTTACTAGCTTCCTCGTAACCAACAAAACATATTCTGAAAATTTGGTATTCATCCAACTTTTCTTTCTCCAATAATGCTCGAATATCCCAACTGATATAGTTTTTTCTGTATAATAAGAATTTTTTGCACGTGAAAAACTGGGTGGGGAAGGGGATATTATAGAATGGAAATTGGTCCGAAAACCTTTCAGGGATTAACAGAATACAGACTGAAAAATTGGCCCCCATCTTTTGACTATTCTAGTAGGGTTAACAACCAAACATCCGAAATATTCTTCCATTTATGTACAAACTCGAACTTTCTGTTAGTCCAATGTTGATGAAATTGGGGACGGCTCTACAAATCGTTGTAAAAAGTAACTGCACGATTTCATCGAAGTCTATCCAATGAGAGTCGAGTTGTTACATGCGGATAGACGGAAGAATCAATAACGGACACTGAACATTATTGGTGGTTTGTACATTTGTCAACTGGACCAAAAAAACCTTGCTCCAACTGAACAATTGTGAATAAATTAGCCAAATAAGGTGCTTAATGAAAGTTAAGCACCACTTTCCCAGTTTTGTTAAAAATAACTCGGTAATATTTATTGACACCAAAGTAGTGCTCATTTCTTGAAGAAACAAATTGGATAATACCACATTTCGTATATTTATTTTCACTAACCGCAAGTTTTTTTATTTTTTATTATTAGTGAAAGAGTAACGTAATTAAGTTAGGTTGGTTAGTATTTGATAAAGTATAGGCTAAAGTAATTCTAAGGACGTATGGAATGTTGGAAAATAACTGGCAGTTCACTGAATCGAATTCTACGAGCTGATGGAAAAGTAGAATACGAACACGTTTCCGTTTTGCTAAGGTACAACATAAAATAATTGGGTGAAGGTGAATTAAAACAGGAGTGAGAGTGGCTTAATTTTAGTGCGGTGGCTCATTTTCAGTATTCGTCACTTAATCGTATCACGTACGGTTGGTAGCTCAAGTGTGAATTACTTAACGATGTCAATTGAGGCTTGTTATTTAAGTTCTGCACGACACGCACCACCTCCTCCTCCTTTTAACTCTATTAGAATTCAATTAAATGTATGATTTTATCCGATTTCTTTTCTTTCTAAATCTGATTCATATTCTTCAATCTTTCTAATTTTTGTTGTTTATTATTGATAGAAAGAATGGGCACTGATTACTCTTCTCCACCTAACGGGGGGGGGGGTACTTCCTTGGGTCCTTCGTCGTTTAAAAATCAAAAGATAATGCGATAAGTTGTTCTGTTATAAATGTTTACGTGAGTAGTAAGAATACAACGCATTTTGCACTTCATCTGCCCTGGCCTGCACAGTCCCAACATTTCGGTTTAATAAGCATTTACGGACGCGTCAGAGCAATAATCTTTACAAAAGGTTGCCCAACGTTTTATTTGTGATGGTCCTAAGCCTGCGTACTTTATTTTTTGTTTCCGCTACAATTTGTCCTGTAAATAAAGTGTATTAACACGTCTCCATTCTTCCTCTGTGTTGCCTGTAATATAGAGGTCCATCAAGGGAGAGAACCTCATCACATGCCCCTTGCAATGACATATGTGACCGGATATCGACGCGATTTGATGCCCGGTCCCATTCTATGTCCTCTGGTATTGTTTGATGTGGGGGGAACTGCGCTGGCTGGAGTAGCTGAAACTGTAAACTCTGACTTATGTTGCCCATTATGATTTGAGACTTACAGGATATCATTCCAAGTTACAAGCAGTCCTACAAGGAGTCCCACCTCCAACGACAGCAAAACTTTTCATTTTATTTTCCTTCCCCAAAATTCTTCACTTGGTTTTAATACCACTTTGAATTCCGCAAGCTTCTTGAATGAGTGGTTCTGTAGCTTTCCTAAAGGTTACATACCAAAATCAACCTGCGAATGCATTAACAAATTCAAACCATTAATATAAATTCTCTCTGTGATCAAAGTGAAGAGTCTCTTTCAGTTCTGGCCAAGTTCCAGTGAGAGTTTATGTGGTAGCCGACAGCCTGAAAAATCAATGACAGCAGACCAGCCTTTACTATGTTTATATTGGTCAAAGGGCCATAATATGTTACGTCAAGCTGTAAAACTTTTTACCACAGGTTTAGCCAAACTGAGTATTGTGTGAAGACGTAGTTCGGAATCTTTTGCGTGTGTGTGTGTCAGCTGCCAAGCAGTGGCATGTGCTCCGTATACAAAAATTCTGGAGCAGGTTATAATGAATTTCACATTCAAATACATTTCAGATAATAAAGTTCTTATAATTACCATAAAGTTCATACTGAGGTAGCAGTAGATATTATAAATTGCTCTTATGAAAATAAAGAATTGCTAAGCAAGACCATTAGAATCTTCTCACTAGATAAGTCTCGGAGGTGGTTATATCATCCAGGTATCTATCAATGATTATATAAGTAGATATTATAGACCGCCCTGATAGAAAAAAAGCCGAAGGAGCTAATATGTAGATTTAGGACATCAGAAGACAGTAATGTTATGTATCTTGAATAGTTTAATGTTTTTTTATGTGCTCACTTAGCGGGAGGCTCAATCACCAAGTCACGAGCCTTCCAGCATCCATAGGCAAACGAAGCCAGGTCAGGACAGGACTATTAGGGACTCTTGCTAGGCTACTTTTCTCTGACCTGGACAAGAGCAAGGCAGCCAAATGAATGGAGCTGCGAAATAGTAATTGCTAAGAATTGGTAAGGAACGGGCGATTCCTCACTTTCTCACTCTCCCTCAACGACCGAGAAAGAGGAGGTCTAAGACAGGTGGGGAGCCTCTAAGGAGCAGGAAGAGGCCGAAGTCTGTTGATCGTTGTGAGCCTAAGCATAATGATCACATATTCTTTTTACAGGATGGCCGAGCAGTTAAAATTCTAAATAAATTTTTACTGAACACTTGATGTAACAATCTAGCTAACAGTTTGGAGATGGTTTCGGGTGAACCTTTCCTCAGGAATCCACTCCACCATACAAAATTGTGCCTATTGTTGTAACTTTGCGCTACAAGTCTATTTTTGTCCGAAGGAGCTCTAACAGACCCAGACGAATTCTTGACGGCGCTGGCAAATGTGTGATGTGAAGTTTTCTCAACAAATGTAAATATATTGAATAGTCAATTATTAAGCACATTTTCGCACGAGACTTGGAAAATAACGCGAAACCCGGTTCATGGCGATTTCCTGCTCTCGCGGGCACAGTGGCTGTAATCACCGTCCTCCTCACACTAGGAAGAGAAGGCCTGGGTTCGGAACCTGTGAATGACGGCAGACATGTTTATGAGCTTTTCAATGTGGCTGAGTTTACTGGTCTCAGGCGAGGGTTGCCTGGTTTCTATCTCTGGAGGGAAAAACCATGCAATTTTTCTTCCAGCAAACACGTCAGAATACATTAACTCGCAGACACGAAATAATGCCATCTGATAGCCTTAGTTGCTTTGGTGTTTAACACGCACAGCGTTGATTCCCATGGATCAAGCAGGCAGGCGAGGGACGGGGGTTTGATGGATCGTAAATAAAATCATTGTTTCTTTAATGCAGGTCATATCGAAATGCATAGGTGTAAGGTGTATTTAGTGTCAGACGGCACCAGGGGTTTCCCCCATCTCCGCATTGCTTTCATTGTGGGTGTACCAGTTTGCTGGAAATGCTAGAGGTTTAAAAGTGTATGGATATTGTATATGTGTAGTGTCATGTACCGTTGTTCAACTGGTCGTTTAACCGCTGGACCCCTGCTGAGGCCCAACTTTGCTCCATCTTCGCCCCGTGGAGGCAGACTAGGAACCCAGTAGTTTTAGTTTCACTCTGGCAGGTCCTGCCACCTAATTTCCTGAGATTTCAGTGGCTAGGACCTATAAAAAAAAAAAAAAAAACGCGCGCGTTCTTTTATATGCATGTACGTACAGACAGATGCATATATATGCGATACATATATCCATCATCGTCGGTTTTGATGATCGTTAGGTGAGGGGGATAATGCTTGCATAATAAAGGCAGAAAAAAAAAGAGCGAACGGTAATTTTGACATAATTAAGTTTTTGTGTGTGTGTATGTGTGTGTGTGGCATTCGCTGGCATAAACATAGAGTGGGTGGAAGACTGAAGGCTGGGAGGGGGGTTAAGGTAGAAATATGGGGATGATAGTGTAGGCAACCCCAGAAGTCAGTGAGGTAGGCCCATGCCTCACCAGGAGAAAGTAGGGGGCGCCGGGGAACCGTCCCACCACCGGCGCAGGGGATGCAAAGGCACCAGGCAAGGGAGCCCGGTGCAATCGCCAACAAGCGTCTGCAGGAAAACTATACAATGACCTTGTTGGTGGTGTCCAATCTGGTGTCATGTCCGAATTGTCATCCTTGGGACCTGGGTCCCGTCCATGTTGATCCTTTACTTTAGTGTGGTTTATTTCCTAAGCCTTCCAGTTCTCAGGAGTGTGTCTTGTTCACATAGACCCAGCTGGTGGGGTGTCTAAGTTTGGTAGTCATCTCCATTTGTCTTTCATGGGACCCGTCCATGTTAGTCTATTTTGGTATAGTTTGTTTCCTGAGTTTTCTAATTCTTGTGGGTGGGTCATTTCTGGTGTCCCAGTCCTAGCGAGCTGAAGAACAGATGTTCTTTGGTTATAATGGTAGTGGGTGTGGGCTGCGGCCATTTGGTTTCTCCTCCTCCTCCTCGCGAACAGTGCCTGTGCGTAATCCGAGAAGGCTTGATACTCCTCCTTCGTGTCTAGGAGGAGTATCAAGTTCCTGGTGAGTAAAACACCACGTAGGTCTTCATAGAACCTGCAATCATACATGAGGTGCTGCCAGTTCTCCAGCCCCCCCGCAAGTGCAAGTTGGATCAACCTGGATCCCAAGTAGAGACAATTTGGCATCAATCGCTCCGTGTTAAGTTAAGAGGTACGTTACTTGTAGACCTGGGGAGAACCAGTTGGGCGAGGTTGGGTAGTTTTGTTTAATATTGGGTAGAAATTTCTTTGTGATCTCTCCCTTTTGAGAATTGCTCCACCTTTCCTGCCATGCCTGCTGCAGGTGAGTTTGTATCCTCTTTTTTTCCACATTTCTGTTGCTGGTTAAGTCAATAGTGAACCCCAGAAAAGTCTGTGTCTAGGTAATACAGTAGGCCGCGTTGTATGATTTCAAAGTCCAGCGGGAGAGTGTCGGCGAGCACTTGCAGTTGCTCACCGTGCGGCAAGCGCGAGTGATGGTTAGGAGGATGGATCTGTGATACGTCTGTTTACTGCTGTTTTAGTTTTTTGAAACCATGCGCCGGATGCGTAGGTGAAGATAGTTTTGTAGAATAGTTGGAGGACTCGCTTTTTCAACCCCCATTCATTATGCATTTCGATGAATGCATTAATATGCAATCATCGAATGCATGGGAAGGGAGGAGACACCCTCCCTACCATGGCAGGGTGTCTCCTCCCTGCCGTGGTAGGGTTGGAAAGGAATCGAGTCAGGTGCTCGATTCTGGTCCTCAACGAGGCTTGATGGGAGCGAAGCTGCATGGTTCAGGTCAGTGTGGCCCTTTTGCAGATTCAGAGTTCAGTCAGTCGCAGAGATGTAGAACATGTCCTTTTATTCTCGTTGGAGGAATGGAATTTGTTGTGGGAATAGTAGCTTGTCCCATTTAGTTTCCAGTTGTGTTATTTGCTTGTTGGGCTAGTGTGCCTCGGCGTCTGTTAAACAGTTTCTGTGCAAATTCGGTGAATGCCATATATGGTCTTTTATCGTCCAGAAGGAATTGCTCCTGGTCCTTGGGTGAATGTTGTAGTCTTGTCACCAGCTGGCAGCGGATGTCGTCGTATTGGTGGCAGTCATACATTAGGTGCCACCAAGTTTATGGAGCGCCACAAGTGCAATTTGGATTTTCAATTATTCCCAGAGTTGTTAGTTTGGCATTTAAGGCACCATGTCCTGTGAGTAGGTACGTCACAAACAGACCAGGTGCGTACCAGGTTGGTAATTTAGGTTGGAATCTATGTATATTTGGAAAGAATTTATTTGTTATCCGACCTTTAATGGAGACATCCCATCGTGCCTGCCACGCCTGCAGCAAGTGGGTCTGGAGTCTTCTTTTTTCAGCAATGCGGTTATTTCCTGGATCTCCGTTGAAGTCAAGGCGTGTACAAGCATTGCCTTTAGCGAGCTCATGGAGGATGTCTCTCCTCACCACCTCTAGGTGTAAGGGGAGGGTTCTTGTGATGACTTGCAGAGCGTGTGTGCTCACTGTGCTGCAGGCACGAGTAGAAGTGAGTAGCATGATTCTATGTATGGAATCAAGTATTCTTAGGTTTCCAGCTGTGCTGGCCTTTTTGTACCAGGCACCAACTGCGTATGTCGCGATTGGTAAGAAGGCTGCTTTACAATAAAACATCATCGTTTTCTGTGTCAATCCCCTGTCTCTTCGGGCAATTCTGTTTATTAAGGCAGTTCAGTTTCTTATTTTTCTTCTTACGTAGTTTAGGTGCGGTTTGAAGGATAAGCGGGTATCCAAGATGACGCCCAGGTATTTGAGTTCTGTGCTGAGCCGTATTGTTCTAGTGACAATTTTAATTTGGAGTGGTCTGTGGATGATCAGTTTTCCCTTTAAGAGTATGGAGTTGGTCTTCGTCGGTGGGATTTGTAGTAAATGGTGTGTGACCCAGTCTTGGAGAATTTGCACAGCGCCGTTTGCCAGTATTTCCAATTGTGCCCTGGAGTTAGCTTCTATTGTTAGGATGAGGTCGTCCGCGAAGGCTTGTGAGCGGACCCTTTCCAGATCCTTGTTTAGAAACTGGTCCATCAGGAGGTTCCACATTGTTGGTCCAAGCACTGACCCCTGTGGGCAACCTCTGTATATTTTTCTTTCTATTTCTTTGTAGGGAGGTTTTACCTTGATTGTTCTGTCGGTGAGATAGCTTTTAAGCACATTGAAGAGGTCGCCAGGAACCCCTGTCTCCCGAAGCCGGCCCAGGACGCTCGGCCACCATAGGGTGTCGAACGCCCCAGCAAAATCAATTGAGATAGCTAGCACGTATTTTTTCTCAGATTCTTGTGTTTGGGCAATTAGGCTTTAGAGTGCATCAACTGTGGATCGACCTGGTTTGAATCCGTACTGGTTTGGTGAGGGTAGGTTTGCCTGTTGGTAGTGGTGATTTATTCTGGATAACAGTAGCCGTTCAAAAAGTTTACTTAGTACTGTGAGTAGTGTGATCGGTCTGTAGAAAGATGGCTGTTCTGGTGGTTTGTTTGGATTCTTAATTATTAGTTTAACGTTGGCCATTTTCCAATCTTGCGGGTATGCTCCCACTGTGAGGCATAGGTTAAAGAGTTGGAGCAAGAGTTCCGGTTCTATTTCTACGACTTTTTTGATTATTTTGAACTAATTTTTTTTTTTTTTTTTGATTTTGAACTAAGTGCGAAGATTAAAGTACACAAAAGGGTATTCTCACTATAAAAGATTTCAGCTCGGTGAATTGCACTTGCAGCACTTGGAAACCAGGCGCCTGCGACGAGATCTAATTGAAGTGTTTAAGGATTTAAATGGATTGAGTAAACTAAATGCTGATGTCATCCTTCCTCTTGCTGAGACAACACGCATAATAAGACAAACTGAAATTGAAAACAGGATGGATGCAGATAGATACGGGGAAATTTTCTTTCAGCTGGAGAGTATTGAGTGTTGGAATAAAAAATTTCCATCTAGTGTTTTGGAAGTTGGCACTTTTGAATAAATTTAAAGAAGAATTAGACAAATTATTAGATGTGGTATGGTTACTTTTTGGCTATTGCTGTATAATCTTATATAATTTACTACTACTACTCTATTAATAAAGCTAGTTATTTTCTCTATTAAAGCTGACCTATATCAAGTGGTGGTGATTATGCGTATGTCAATCTACAAGCCGTTTGTCAATCACCGGAAGTTACTGTA
Source organism: Mastigoproctus giganteus (assembly GCF_048544385.1). Lineage (NCBI taxonomy): Eukaryota > Metazoa > Arthropoda > Arachnida > Uropygi > Thelyphonidae > Mastigoproctus > Mastigoproctus giganteus. Next base: position 154,117,494 of record NC_143587.1, on the reverse strand, counting down.
GCCATCTAAAATGATACATGTTCACATGATCCAGCGAAGCCTGTGAATGCATTCTCGTAAAAGACAGTTGTGGAAGGCAGTTTATGATTTTGGTTTCGACTAAATGTGTTCAAATTTGTGCATGGTGCATGACTAATCTGCAAGCTGCTTTCGAAGGACACAAACACCTTATTCTTAACCACAGCGTACACTGTTTTTATAAGAGCCACTCTCGTTTTCCGTGATCTATTCCAGAAGCCCAGCTGTCAGCCGTATGCTAAACATAGAGTCAAATGTAAAACTGCTAAATACAGATCACGAGAAAATATGTTCTTGGGGCAGTCTGAAAAATCTTTCCATTTTTTTAAACAAGAAAAGCGAGTACTTCTGTGTGAACTTTCTCTGGCCGTGGAACATCCCACTGAATACAACACGTCATCTAGAATTTGATGAAGATTATTTATTACTTTATAAAATTTCTTCGGCACGCTGTTATTTGCCCGAATTTGGGCGTTATGCGAGGAACGCTAACAAGTTTCTTATTTTTAATTTCTTCGTGGTTACAGAGTCACTTTTGATGGCATAACTAAATCAGAGCGTTTATTGACTGAGTGGAAGGCGTCGGTACTCAGCCTTTTGAAAACGTGGCAGAATGAAAATATTAAAAAATTGCATTTATGGTTTAAATATTATGAAAAAACTTTTAATAACATCCTAAATTAATATCAGTCTCGCAAAGCCGTTGTCAAGAAGGAATCCCTGCGGTTTTCTTTAGATAAGAATGCGAAATTGCGAAAGTTGCTGCTGTTTAGGATGCTCCTGGAATATAATTTTGGTTATGTGTGATGATGTATAACCCTACGCCCGTTAAATTAATAAAATACTCAAGAACTGGCGTAGTTTAACATTCGTGGGAAAATGGATGGAGGATATTAGAACCGTTATGCTTTTTTATTTTCTGTCAGTTAAAATGGCATCAGTAGCTATTATATTTATTTTATTGTTTTTAATTCCTCAAATACAGTATTATTATTAAAAAATAATGGATTCTGTGAATAGCGCAGCTATAGTTTTCAAAATCTCTGACACGAAAATGATTTGGATTTTTTTCTTCACATATAATACATATTTTACAGATTTTTTTATTTTTATTTAAAAAGTAAGGTTAAATGTTATGTATCAAGAAAAATTACTTTTCAATAACTATTTATATCAGTTCCATCATAGAACTGTGATGAACAATATATCGTTATGTACAATTGATTGGACTGAACAGATAGGCTTGCAGCATATACGGCCCTCGAGGGTGGCACTGTGGATATAATCACCGTCCGTCCCACATAGGGAGAAAAATGGCCAGGTTCGAAAACAGTCAATGGCCGGAGGAATTTGAGTTTTTTTCCTCAAACGTGTCCGATTTTAGACAAGAATTTTTTTCTTCCGAATAGTCAACTAGTAAAACAAGCGAATCTACCACCGAAAAAACACAATTTACAGACATAATATACCATCCCCTCACAGCTTTAGTTCGGTGGTTCTTAACACAGAACTTAACCTTGTTAATGCCAAATTTTGTGCCTTTCTTAAAACTTTTTTTTGTTATCTTTCCAAGGTTTTTTGCCAGAAGGGATCTAGACCAGGATCGGGGAATTAACACCACCGAGAAGCCCTCCTCCCGAATTAGAGCAAGATGGCCGAACAATCCCATCATAGCACATAATCCGCAGTCTGATGATCTTCAGAGCAGTGAAAACAGGCTGCCAGAGCAGCTAATGGGGTCTTCTCAATGATATACAGGAACTTTGTTGGCAGGGATAAGGAGGTGATTATTTCTTTATACAAGGCAATGGTCAGGCCACACGGTACTGTATACAGGTCTGGACGCCTCATTTTAGGAAGGATGTAGAGCTGCTGGAACGAGCACAGAGAAGGGCAACGAGATTGGTGAATGGAACAAAGGGGTGCTCTTACCAAGAAAGGTTTCAGTTCTGCAAATTGCGGTTTGACTAGGTACCTGCGAAATGATCAGACTGAGGTGTTTAAGGCTTTAAATGGTTTGAAGAAGCTGAATGCTGGTGTGATTCTTCCTCTTGCCCAAGATTACGCACTCGAGATGGCTTTGATTTGATTTGGAATTTTGTGGCGCAAAAACAGCAAGGTCTCGAGATGGCATGTATTCACAATGAGGAAGGACAATTGTAGAACAGATGTGTGAAAATTTGCCTTTAGCCAGTGAATGGTTGATTGCTGGAACGAACTTCCAACTGTCATTGTGGAAGTCGATTGTTTAAATTGATTCAAGGAAGAACCGGACAAACTTTTGGAGCGAATGGATTGGTGAAACGGGACTTTTTTTTTTTTTGGCCGATGCTGGATTAGCTTGCTTTCTTGCATCATATGCTACTACTAATGCTAAAAAGGTATGGGAGGGATCAGCGATTTTGATAAACGATCTCGGAGAAACACAATAGAACTTAAAATTAAACAACTGTAATTATAAACACAGCCATCGACCCACACAGTAATGTGTTTGATTTTCTTATTGATCCAGTAACAGAAAGAGAGATAACAGGAGTTGTGTAACACGTTAGCCCATCTCGACATTTACTCTTATCTTGCCAGTCAGAGAAGACCAATAAATCTCTGCAAAACGTATAAACCTTTCATATCCTGCAATCAGCTCCTTCCTCGAGACACCCAGGTATTATAGGAAGACACTATCTTCTTCGCCAGGCTAAGCACTGATTTTTCTCTCTCCGTTATCTAGAAAAAGGAACCCATGAAACGCAGCAAATATGATTCTCCATCACAGTTCTGGACTGGTGCCAAGAAACAGCGGTTCATAAGTCACCGAAAGTAGCACGGACATTTAAGGGAAAGTTAATTAAAATATCAAGCGGAAGAAATTTATTAGTTTGGCTTGTCTTTCGGGAGTAAAAAGCGACTCAGGAGTTGACCCACGCCCGTCTAATTACAGATGACATCTCGCTCGATAAAAGGTTAAACTCGGTATGTCTAGGTGAAATTATTCGAAAGACACATCCGAAAACATCCCTCAAGCTGATTTCAGTATTTTAGATGTCTTTATTAATCTTTTTTAATCATTTTATTTACTTCCCCACACTTGTATTTCATTTTTAGACAGACAGTTAATTTTCTATTCTTTTACGTTTTCCTCGCATTACTTTTTTTCTCTGTATTCCAGTCAAATTTAAAAAAGCAGTTTTATTTTATTTATACAAAGAGAAAGTTGCATCCAAAAAGAATACCCGAAATATGCGAGTAGGATAGAACACGATCATCAATTCATCTTTAACACCTGATGTGAAAGTAGTAGTTTTTGTAATAGCTGGAAGACGTATTTATGAATAGGCAAATTACTGTCACTGATTAATATTCAGAGTGACCAGGTTCACCCCATGGTGCACAAACGATGCCACGTTTGAAGAGATGATAATGTGTGTCCAATCTCGGTTTGATGAACATGAAACAGACTAGGTATCTCCAATGGCCTGTGCAATCACTAGAATTAAACACTGGGACAGTGTGAGCATACTTGGAGAGAGTGAGAAGATTTCCTCCACCTTTACTCAAAGACCTTGAAACGTTCCTCCATGAAGAATGTTCGTCCAATAGTCCTCTTAAGGCGGTTCAAGATTTATTTGAATCTATTCCAAGTAGAATACAAACTTCTTTTAAAAGAAAATGGTGGCTTTTATGACTTTATGCTAGAATTATTCAAATAAACAAAATACAGTAGATGGGTCGAGACGTTGAGATAAGCAGACTCATCATCATCATTGCAGTTGACATATTAGCAATCATTCTGTTCCTGCCATTGCAGCGAAAATGCAACATCTGAAATCAAAATGGCTGCCATAAACAAAAAATTAAGATTATGGTGCTCTCAAAGACAAAGCGTTCAATAAATTGAAAAAAAAAATGACCGATAGAAACTGGTGGGATCTAAGGATATTGATACATATATCCCGCCATTCCTTATTAAATACTATCAACCAGAGTTCAAGAAGGCCATAAGATCTGATATAACAATGACGATACGTAGGGAGCCGCATAGCATCTGATTTTACGGAACATCTGTACTTACAGCGCTCCATGCATAGCGCCAACTTTCCTGGCCCACAACCCATTATAAGTGGTTCCTTAAACTTTGGAAGGTTCTGTTATGCAGTGGCAAATTATGATACACGGTTGTTCGAGTTAATGGCCTTTTTGGGTTCATTGCTGTCCTGAGGACATTATTCCAGTGAATAATGGTCTGGCAAATACAATTGTTAAGTTTGGTACAGTAGTCACCATATGTGGGCTTTTCTCGTGGCTTGGGTTATTGGTCATCGTTGTTGGAATAATGAATACTGTTATTGTTCTTCATTAACCTCGAAAATTTAAGTCAGCTTCGAGCCAGAAAACTCGCCCAATCAGTAGCGATTTCACCACTGCATTGACGGAGGAATGAATTCAAATACCGCCTCCCTGATATCTAAAGAATTCGTCCGGGATCTAACAAAGAGGATTGTGTCTAACTAAAGTGGTGTTATTAAATATTGTATAAATAAAAAGGTTGTTCTTTGAAACATGCTGGTATTCGATTTCTCCTGGCAATACACAATATACCTTATTTAAAAAATAAATAAATGTACACTAAATTTACAAATACTGTTATATCATAAGAAACGTGATAAGATACTTTATGAGGATCAACTCCTCATAAAATTATAGCTGTTGCACATAAACTTCATGGAGAAATTCCATAAAACTGAAATAACTCCGTATTAACAGTTCTATCATCTCAAAAACAACTCATTCCTATATTCCCCATGCATAGGGCATTCAAAGTCTCCACACCACGACAGCCACTAAACTCATTATCAAAAATTCCACGAGCCTTGAACCTTTTCCCTCAAACCATGCGAGTTATAACCAATGTGAAAAAACAATCCGAAATACGACCACCTCTTGGTCCGTCCAGTCAAGGACACAATCGGAGGCAAAACTTACATTGCAGTGTGAGCGTATGTCAAGTTCAGTAGCCTCAATTGTACTCTTAGCTGCTGTCTAAGTTCTTTGAAGATACAAGTTCCGGAATATTTTCGAAGTTTGGAAAATTGCTCAGGCGAAATTGAACAGGCGAACTTAGAGATCAGATTTTTCTTCTTTTTTTTTTTTCAAGTTATAATGTACGTGTTAGCTGTGATGCATTAAAAATTTGCGCTCTCACTCGTTCATAGGATGATGGAATGCCCAAATACATTTTCAGAAAAAACTAACTTAACGTGCGCGCAGAACTGTAAACAAATTTCATTATGTAATCAAACATATGAGGTGAGCATCGAATAAGCATAATTTCACGCCCACCAAATTGAGGAGGCGACAAAAACACAAGAAGGCGGTTTTGTCTCTAAGAAGGAAGGCAGATTAGTTTCAGTAATAAAGCATCAGTTCTTTAAAGATCATCCTGCCGCTTTGCGTGATTATGTCCTCTCGTCATGCAGGGAGACAGCCGAAGCTGAAGTGCTAAATTGATTCTTATAATTAAAGGGGAAGACTGGACGAGATGTGCGAGAGGTTACTTTCACGGTGGCTTTGACAGCTACTTTTAATTTTATGGGATTTTTTGAACGAAAAGAATAATGAAAAGGAAAGTTCGTTTTCTGAAGGTAGGTCTCATTGAAAAAGGATCCCATTTCTCAAGTATCTCGCGTATACATCAAGTTATTTTTTATCTGGCATTTGATTTCGCTAGGTATTGATGGTATTTATCCGAGAGGATGACTATACTAAAAAATGCATCAAGGACATTACAGTTAATCGTAAAGGTCGTTGTTGGACTCGGGAGCAATCCCCTTGGATTAGAAAAGGGCCAACATCATCAATACACAAAGGAGGAGCCGAAGGGTGAGATGGGATAAATGATGTAACAGATGTTCGGAATCTTCTCTGGAGTACACAGATCTGAACTTCCCAGTCAGAAGTCAAACAGCTTTGCCTTAATAGAGCCACGCCCAGTGATTAAATATTAAGTGTACATCTTATGGACGAACTTTGATATTCCTTTTGTAGAGGTATCCCATTGAATTTGCCATAAATTTTTTAATTAAACTCCAAGCAACGATTGTTTTCTTTCCTGCTGTTGGTATTTATAGTTATATCCATAAACTAAGAAGGAATATTTTTTCTTATTTTGTAGCTGAGACATTTAAAAGGTAGATGCAGGTCTAGACGCAAAGCTCTAGCTAGGCAGGACTTGAAGCGACATTTTTAAGACCGTCCGACAAGCTCGAACCATAGCAAGAAACACGAATCTCTATGCCGTATGCAGTTTGGATTATGTTTTCATGTTTTTGGTCATATGAAACCACGACGCTGCGCTGTACTTGGCCATGGATTCAAACGCGGTATTGTAGTAAATATGCATAGTTTTACTCTTCAGCCCTCATTCCTGTCTTGAAATTTTTATTAACATCCCAGCAAATCTAATAATTTTGGTTACAAAATGATTAAAGTGAGAAGAAGTAAAGCAAGCTTAATTTGTCATTAATAATAAGACCGAGACACTTAGTTTCTGTCAGCACTGGAACCTGTGAGCCATTGATTTGAACCATTGGTGATCTTACATAATTTAATTTATTTTTGAAAATAATCATGTTGGTTTTGGTAGGTGAAACTTTCAGTTTATGAGTACAAGTCCATTTATATAGATCGTTGAGAATTATTCATGTTTGATGTCCTAGTGCACAGCTGGATCCACCTGCATAGGCCGAGTATGGTTATGGTCAAAGTGACGCAAGAGCCAGCCGTCTAACAATGTTCCAAACAGAGTTTCCCAAGATAGATCCTTGGGGCACTCGCAGATAACCATTCTGGACACAATCTGGTGCTTCGAGATCGCAAGAAGTTTTCTCTTCTGGAAATATCCAGGGACTAGATCAGGGGTGGCCAACTTAATTCGTGATGCGATCTACTTTTTTATCTACTTTTAAAAAGTTAATCAACACATTTAAAAATATTATTTATAAATTTTAAAAATAAATAAAATTCAGAATTCTTATTTTAAATTCATACGTATTTAAATTTTTACTTTATGTGAAGTTTGTGTCTTCGTGTCATCTGGCAAGCTTTCAAAATCGGGGATATATTGTGATAAGGCCAACCGTAAAGAATCTTCTGTATGCAAGTCCATAAGAGCACAGCGATTCTTCATCTTTTTTTGTTTCAAGTACGAAAAGGCCGATCGATTCACACATATGTGGAACCGAAACAGGAATTTAAAAGTTCGCTGCATCTTCTTACATTTGAGTACTTCTCTCGTCAAACATATTTCCGATGGTCTGGCTTTTAGGAAGATATCGTTTCGCAATGCAATAATTTCATTTTCAGGTAATATTTTCTCCAAGTGAAATATCTCAGCGATATTTTCTGCAATTTGTTTCGTAAGTCGACATTAAATGGATAAGAAATATATTGAATAACGTCTTCGGTTGTTTTAAAATCACTGAATCTGGTTTCAAAACCATTCACAACTTTCTCAATTTCAGAAGCATATTTCTCACTATTAAATTCAAAAACAGGATATTTTTTCAAATGATTTTGCATATTTGCAAAATGATCGAATTGTTTTTCCTTGAAATCCTTAGCCATTGCAAAAAATTGATATTTATATGCAGAAATACTACTAATCATGTCACCCATATTTTTTCATTGTAATTCCAAATTCAGATCCCTTAATTTAATGGTAAAATCTGCCAAAAAGCCACATCACACAACCACCCGGTTCTTGTAGCTGATGATAATCAGCTCCCCTTTGATCAACAAAATTTAATTTCATTCCGCAAATTTCGAAATATCTGTACAAATTTACTATGACTCGGCCACTTCACATCTGCGTGTAATATCAGATCTGGCTTCATTTTGAAAAGTCTCCTTTGAAGACATTGTCCTCTGATGGAATTTACGATTTTGAAAGCGATGTCCATAACACTTTTAGTATTTAATCTTTTGCTGGTGGATGATACAATGGCAACTCAAAAGATCTGGGAATTCATCATCCTTTTGGCACAATGCGATAAATCCTTTAAGATACCCCGTCATTGCTTTAGATCCACTGTTGTTATTGATATGAGCTTAAATAGTGGCAATTTAATTTTTTCAAAAAAAAAAAATTTGAATTCGTTAAATATATCAAGACCTCTAGTTCTTTCTCTTAACGAAACCATACCCAGCAGTTCTTCTCTAGTGGCAGAATCATCGAAACCCATACGAATAAAAACGAGTAACTGAGCTCTATCACTGACATCTGTAGATTCATCCAGTTGTAAAGAAAAGGGCACACGATTAGCAATATGAGCACGCTTACATTTTCGATGCGTCGCATTACAGCATTTCGAAATAATTGCAGATCTTTAAGAGCACTTTTGATTTCATTTTTGTTCTTAATTTTCTAAAAGAGAATCTGTTATTTCCCCGTCTTTGATGACTTGACCATCAGAAAATGGTTTGTATTTTTTGCAAGAAGATGACTCACTTTAAATGATGCTACAGTTACTGCTTTAGGTTATAAATTAGGTGTCACGAAGAAATTTTGTTGGGCGAATAATCTGGATTTAAGTTATTTTCATTTATTTTTTCTAAGGTCACTATTAGGCAGAAAATCCGATTGGTATTTACCATGATGTGCGTTGAAGTGCCTTTCTAAATTTCCTTTTTTGGGTATAGCCACCGAAGCATTGCAAATCAAACAACATTTTTCTTTTATCATTACAAAAAAAGCATTCTAGTTCCCACTCTTGATGAACTCTTTTTCATAGTATTCCTTTTAAATCAGAGGGTATTAAATTAACCTGTAAGTACTGTCCAGTTATTAATATTAAGTAAGCTAAATAAGAATTCGACACACATACTATGCTCTCCACAACGTAACTGCGTGAATTTTCACTAGACAAGAGGAGACACGTGGTATCCAACGGATTTGTAGTAAGCGTATGCAGTGGGGCTCATAATAATAACAACAACATTTAGATGTTGACTAATCTATTTTTATACATAGATTTGAAATTCGTCGTGATCGACAAAAATTAAAGACCCGATCGACTTGTGGGCCACAGCTGGACTAGACGATAAAGCTGGAGAGAATAGCCTGCATTCCTAAGTCTGTCGAGAACGCTCTCCAACCATAGAGAATCAAATGCGCCTTCCAAATCGACAAAGCTTGTACTTGTAGTTTGATGTCTCAGTGTGCGCGTGACTAAACTGACCAGTGCATTCTCCCAATAAGTAAGGGGAAGGTTTCTCCGGTTTAGAGATAGTTTTAATAGGGCCATTTAGCAAATGTTAGGAAAAGTTTTTCATTAAACATTGTTGAATAATAAAAAAATAATCTGCAGTTTAAATTCGTGAAATTTTATTATCCCTGATATCAATTACTTGACTACATAAACCCTGACCTGGATGATCCCAAATTTAAAAGCAACATTTATGCTGACGGATCACGGCACCTCAAATGCCAACTGAAGGATTTTGGCCTTGCCAACAAAAATGCAGCTGTGGAACAACGAAGATTTTGACCTTTACTAACATCTACCCTGACCTAGATTACAACTACTACTGACAACCAACTTTCAGTCGCTACAGTCTTGTCACCTTCTAATAGTGTGACTTACTCCACACAACTTTTCCAGCAAAGAACAATGAATTCTGTTGCTATCAATGATGAGCAACAAACCCAGACTCGATCTGCATGACCATGGTAAGCATTTACCTTGACCACTGACTGGACATCTCTGAACATCACTATGCTGATGCCGAAACCCCACGGCGTGGGATTTATCTGGGCTCTTCCCAAACTGCTGCTAACCTCTACCTGAGGTTAGGATTCTTCAGGGAGAGACCTATGGAACTCTCATCTCTCCCTTCTCTTTTACTGTATCATCTTTTCTACCTACCCCCGTCTTTACTAAAGGATTTCACCCACTATGGCCTTCTGCTATTGCTCAATATAGGCTACAGAGCGTAGAAACTAAGCATTTAATGGGGAGGGGGGATCTGATCGAGTTTTATAAGGAATTAAAGGTGGGCCAGAAACTGAATGATGGTGTAACTTCGCACATTGAAATGTAACATAAAAAAACACAAGTGGTGGGAGAGGGACACATATTGGGAAACACTAAAGGATGAAGTTCAGGAAGTTTAGGTTTTGTCAGCGTGTTGTCAACCATTGGAATAAATTGTACGCTTTGCTCGTTGAGGTTGATAATCTGTTGATATTTAAAGAGAAAATGGATAAATATCTTCAGGCAGTGAAAATTTACGATAAAATGGGATATAAATCGTATGCACAAAGTTTTTTTTTTTCTTAGTCTTCACTAACACCAAAAGCGGTTTCGTTATTCGGCCCCCACTCCCTTTCTTTGATTTCCCATTGGAGTGACTATCATCGCATAGAATGGTGCATAAAAGCTGGCTCACTGAGTGTTTATAGAGATTTATTCTTTCGCTCGAGGACAACTCGTCCATCAATTTCTTATTAGAAAGAAAAACGAAAGCCTGATCGATGAAGCATCAACCCGTTGGATAGCTTGAAGAAAGAACCCATTACGCCCATAACCTATTGGTATTTAGAGTGCTTCTCAGGCAGTAATGCATTCATTTCTGAAACTACTCACAGAAGAGATGTATCCCAGCAACATCTAAGTTGTCTTTTCGAAGCAACCACCAAAATAATACATTCATTTTCTTCATACTCTCTTTCGAGATAGCAATCGTGGCTTTTCCAACATAATGAACAGCTACCTCTGCTTAATCTAATGAGCTCTTCTTTCTTCAGTTCATTGGCAGACTATTTTTTCCCCGATTATAAATGAATATTACAGCCTTCCGTACAACTTCCCGTTTAACTCTTAGATTACATTTGCCATCGCAATTAAACAGGACTAAACTCAACTCAGCAGTGCATTCTACTGAATTACTGAGTCAACAATTCGACAGGTGTTTGCCGTGGCAATCAGAAGAACATAACAAATTTAAAACTACGTCTTTAGAAGCAGCGCGATTTACTAGCAATGGCTCCATCCTGTTTGCCAATTCTGTAACATTGTGGGATGGCTTGCCAAGTTCATTGACTATAAAGGAATCCCTCTCCAACCACGGGGAATTCACGAAAAGTAGGGTTTGGCAAAACAGCGGGTGGCAAGACTAAGATCTCCGGTGGGCGAGGGATGTCTTTACAATGCCGACATAGATCTTGAGAACTTTCGGGACTGTTTAGAAGTAAACAGTCTTTCTTATTATTATTTTCTGGAAATAAAACAAAGAAAATCTGAGAATAACGACCATAAGATGTTTAACCAAAACATGGGTCCGTTATTGACTTCTACACTCATATTAGCATCCTTAACAGGCTGACTAATGTACATGGAGCAAACAGTCGATGTCAGCAATGTCTCTATTGCTGACTTCGATGCGTGAATGAATAAATGAAAGATGGATGGATGAATAAACTGAAAGGAGAAATAAACAGATATAAAAACAAGGACCGGAAGTTCTGTCGCCATGACAGATTAAAAGGCGAAAACATGATTCTTGCGCTTGTACGAGTTTGTTGGCAACGCGCTTTGGAAATGAATTATGAATGGAACTCCGTATCTCGGAGTGCTCCACAAGTGCATTCTCGATTACTTCAGCGAAGAGATAGAGCTGAAAAGGACGAAGGTGTGCAGCAATATGTTGATAACATTTTAGGACAAGAAAAATTTTTCTGTGGGGTTGGTTTCAAGGTTTTTTTTTTTTTTAAACAGAACCGAACAGTCAACGTTGAATCACATTTCGAGTTTACCAAGGTCATCAAAAAAAAAAAAAATATTCCAGCATGTTACACTAGACAATGCTAGTTTTTTTTTTTTTTTCACGTTTGTTTGCTACCACAGCACTCACTGGCTGTATCATACCACAGCACAGGCTGGCTGTATCATACCTCAAAACTTAAGGAGTATCTGCGAATGATTTCGGTGACAAAATGGTAAAATAAGAATATTAAAAATATTGAATTAAATTAGAAAAGTGTGCGTCCCTCTTCATGTAGCTAACTATCGAGCTAACCTTTGAATTCCTCCACTGCCCCATTACTGGACCCCACAGAGGTAACTTATTCCAGTAATTAACCAATAACTGAGAGGAAAGTGGAGGAGAAATTGTTAAGGATAAACATAAAAAAGGCACCTGGGGTAGATGGGATCTATCCAGTTATATTAAAGGAGGCAGCAAAGGAAGTAAGCAAACCCTTAGCCATAATTATGAGAGCTTCTTTGGACTCAGGGGAGGTACCCATAGACCTGAGATGTGCAAATGTGACTCCAATTCACAAAAGAAGGAAAAGGCTGACACAAGTAATTATAGACCTGTGAGTTTAACTTCTGTTCCAGGTAAATTAATGGAGGCACTGGTTAAAGAAGCACTGCAGGATCATCTAGACAAGAATTCAGTTATAGCTCAGACGCAGCATGGTTTTGTTAAGGGAAAGTCTTGCCTGACCAATTTGATTGGATACTATGATGCAGTCACAAAAGAACTGGATGCAGGGAATAACTTTGATATTATATACTTGGATCTTAGAAAGGCTTTTGATACTGTTGCACATGGAAGACTGCTGCACAAATTGGAGCAGTGTGCATTGGAGGCAAATTGCTGCTATGGATAAAGGGATGGTTGAGGGGGAGAAGACAGAGTGGTAATCAATGGACACTGCTCATCGTGGACTAATGTTATTAGTGGAGTCCCTCAGGGCTCAGTGTTGGGTCCATTATTGTTTTCTGTATTTATAAATGATATTGATGATGGTATATCAAGCTTAATGTCCAAGTTTGCAGACGATACAAAGGTTGTCAGTTGTTAAGGACGCTACGCTGCTGCAACAGGATCTGGAAAGGTTGAGCAGATGGGCTGAGAGGTGGCAAATGAAGTTTAACATTGACAAATGTAAAGTACTACACATGGGAAACAGCAACCCCAGAGCAACGTATCAACTCTGTGGTACTACACTGACAGTTGTAGAGAATGAAAAGGACCTGGGGGTAATTGTGCAGGCAGATATGAAGTTTTCTGACAGTGCAGACGGGCTGCAAGAGTAGCTCATGGTGTCTTGTCAATGATATACAGGAATTTTTCTAGTAGGGATGAGGAGGTGATTATTCCCTTGCACAAGGCAATGGTTAGGCCACACCTTGAGTACTGTATACAGGTGTGGAGGCCTCATTTCAAGAAGGATGTAGAGCTGTTGGGTTAACCCAACAAGATTAGTGAATGGAACAAAGGGTTGCTCTTACGTAGAAAGGCTTAAGTTTTGCAAATTACAGTGTCTGGAGACTAGGACCCGGCGAGGTGATCTGATAGAAGTGTATAAAGCCTTGAATGGTTTGAGCATGCTCAATGCTAATGGGATTCTGCCTCTCTCTCAGAATAATCACCTGAGAGGGCATAAATTCAAATTGAGGAAAGACAGATGTAGGATAGATGTGCGGAATTTTGCTTTTAGCCAGCGGGTAGTTGATTGGTGGAACAGACGTCCACCCCTTGTTGTGGAAGTTGATAGCCTAAATAAATTTAGGGCTCAGCTGGAGAGGTATTTCGAACGAACGGCGGGGTGAAATGGGTGTGTTTTTTTTTTTTTTTTTTTGGCTGATGCTGCATAAGCTTGCTTTCTTGCATCATATGCCTCTACTAATGCTAATACGGTGGATAAAATAAAACTTCCTGCAATCCAGTCTAAATCTCTTTCTCTGCAAGTTGAAGTTATGGCTCCTGGTTCTGTAATAATTTTTAACAGCGAATATTTCGCTTTCGTCCATTTTACTGTCCCCTGGTGGGTTGGTTGTAGACTCAGCAGCAACTTAGACCATATTGCACCGCATTATAATGTCTGCTGATTGCGTGTGTTTGTGTTCTGTGGTGCATTTGCTGGTTGCTGGACGAGAAACCCACGTTTCCATAAGAAAAACCATGATACCCCCACTTGAGATTTCAGTTAGTTGTTCCGAGTCAGACCGACTTGAGTTAGTCACGTTGTGAAAAAAACACCCATAACAATTCCTCGCGTCATTGACGACTGTGCTATCCGCGAAGACACTGTCCCCTTGACACAATCTGATAAATACCTCATTGAGGTTCCATCTATGGAGCACAATACACAATTTTCCTTCATATGGGTACTTTTCGCAGATCTCACACCAAATGGGCTGCCTATCTTTGGACCATTTCAAGAAGCGCAATCTTTTTTTTTTTTTTTTTTTTTTTTAGGTGTGGTCTTCAATCTGGGATACAGTGTTCCAAGTGCAGTCTTAAACAATGGGACTATGGCCACCCTATCGCTACGGACAAGTGTTCGAGAAATCATCGATAACACACCACGGGTGTTCTTTGCAGCTCAGAGAACTTCGTAACTATGAGATGCTTTACTTCCTCTCGTTTTTAATTCAGCCCACCAAGTGAATAAGTTATTCTGCGGTTTCTCTTTGCCAATTGTAAGACCTTGAATCTTTCTGCATTAAGACTTAATCTAATGCCACTTTTCTGACTATCCTTGAAGCCTATCAAGTCGCCTTAAGGAGAGCTGCCTGGCGCCATCATTAACCACTCTCTCTCTTTTCATATCTGCAAATTTTGATATCACGCCCGGTTCTTTTCATATACGTCATTTAAGAAATCAAAAATAATAATGGTCTCAGTACATTTGGGATCCTTTGGGAGGAAATCCACTTTTTAGGTTAACCCAATCCGAAGAGTAAAATCATTACTCACAACCTGCTGCCTCCTGCCTTGCAGCCAGCACGCGATCCATCTTAGAAACTTGTCAGTGATTTCAACATGTTCCAGCTTATAAATGAATAATAAATTTTCTATTTATTTTCCGGAACGACCCTTTCAGAGGAGTTCACAAGATACAGAGAATATGAGAAACATCACCGTATTTAGCAGCCATGGGCTTGAATTCTCTGTCACTCCAAGCGCGTGTACTTATGAACCCTCTCGCCTGACCACTCGGCTACGGCAGCCTTACGCAGTAACCTCTCAAGTGGCAGTCAATGCTTTGCTAAAATACAAATAGCAAATGTGGAAATTACTTCTTACATCCAGTTCATTAGTAACCATTAAAATAGCTGGTTAGATGGTTATGATTTTTAATTAAAGTCTGGTTGTGTGTCCTTCAGGATTTCATTTCTAACACGCAGTCTGCCCAACTGATAGATTCCTTGTAGCTCCTTTTCTGAAATAAAACCCTTGCCTTTATCTTTAACTACTGCATCAGCAGCTAACGACTGAGTGATTACTTCCCGCCAATGGTTCTTGTACTGCAGGCCTTGCGATGTCATTTGATTCGTGGGTAATGATCTGATCTGGAGTATTCTTATCTCAAGTATTTTCTCTAAATGCTGGTACAAATAATAATCTAATTTATTTAAAAATTTCGTTCCTATGACGAGTTTCCCGGCCACTTATTCTATTCAGTTAGGGGTAGATTGAAGTCATCCATAAGATATTCGTACTTGCTCACCCGTCCATTCTATCTGCACTTAAAGACCCTCGTCATATTGTTCAAAACCTTCTGGTGTGCAGGTTAGTTCCACTCTTATTTTACCTTAGCTTCCAAATAACTTTCCACACGCACTAGTGAAATTCGTCTTTCAGACTTGTTCAGACAATTTACACTAACACTCCAACTGGAATCGGATGCTGATTTTTCTCTGACCACGACGCATTGTCCACTAAGCACCTCTTGGCGTGCTTTGCATGAACAATCGTAGACAGAACACTGCTGGTGTTAAACGCACGCCGGTCAGGTTGTCGAAGTTGGAAAAATCGATGGAAATATTCGGCGCTGCAACATTTCCTTGACATGCGCCTTTCAAGAAGGTGCACATCGACGATGTCAGCATTCTACCCTCCATCTTTCTGAAATGGTTTGATACTTAAGCGTGCTTTAACAAACAGTGGTAATGATTCGCAGGTCATGATTCAGTGCAATTTTTACGTTAACATGCGAATTACAGTTCTATCGTACAAACTCATATAAGAACAACCCGAAAAGGTTCTCATCTGCTTATACCATTGTGCTACACCAGCTCAGACAGTCTTTCCGCACAGTTTACTTCCATCAACTCAATCCAACCCACTCTGCGGTATATAGAAATCAATGGACCATTTCAGAGTGAGTGGCGCCGCTATCATCCATTCTTACTCATTACACGTGACAGACATGCTTTAGGTAGGCTTCTTATGTTGAATGGAATACATTTCGGGCGCATTAGCAAGTGATATATTTGTAAAAAAAAAAAATACAAAATATTAATAAAAATAATAATTTGAGGATTATATTAATCTGTTTTTAGTGAAATTTGGGTAGACTCGACAAGCCCTTCTGAAAGATCAAAATATAAAATTTCACAAAAAAATCCATCCACATATAGTCGAGTTATTACGTGCGGACGGACAGACAAAGAAATAATTGTCGGATTTCCATTGGTCCGATTTTAATGAAATTTGAAATTGCTCTAGAAATCTCTGTAACAGACCCAAATATAATATTTCATGAAAATCCGTTGCGTGGGAGTTAAGTTGTTATATGTAGACAGACTTGGAGAAGAAAATGGGCATATTATGCTGTGCATCTAAAGAATTCTAAATGTCCGCGTTAAATGCCAGTATCATATCTACCATACTTTCCTCATTTCGCATATTTTATTTGTAACGTGGTGGGCTAAAGAATACTCAATTTCCTAATTGGAATTCAAACAATCTACCTCTGCAGATGCAATTGTCAGAAGAGAGAGCAAATCTCTACCAGTCCACTATAAAATTACCGTATCTCTCTCTCTCCAATTTCCATTAGACAAATTGCATCTTAAAAGCGGTAGGGTTCCCAAAACAGCCTTATTTCCTGTTGTTCGTGCCAATCACTAATGGTAATCGTGGCGTTCCATATTTCCGGTATCGTGTTTCGAAAGGAAAGAGGAATAACCAAAAAAACAAACTCAATATGATAAATAACTGTAACCATGGTTGCAAGTATCATCGGAGACATTCTATGGCGAGCGTAGGAAAAGTTAAAGAACTTCAGGAGTTCCGCAATCATTGGGTTCATTCTATTTAATGAAACTTCCGAGTTCTGAAAAAGATTATGACGAATGGCAACAGATCGGTTTAGGATTCTGAATAGAGCTGGCTCACCAAAACGAAAAACAAAAAGATGCTGGCACTGGATATTATATCAAGCAGTGGGAGCATCTTTCGTTAGCTTCACTTTGGAATCAAAAAAGAATCGGTGCACGAAGCATTCCCAGAGGAAAGTGCATTAAAAAAAAAAGGGAAAAAGAAACGCTTGAAAACCATGCACAGTGGGGGGAAGGGGTGATGAATGGAGAGAGAGGAATTTTATCGAAAGAATAAATCATTCCTACACTACAGAGTAAGAGTTCAACGACGAACGCCTAGTGCGTTCCTTTTGAAATACTTCCGCCAAGCAGGCGAGTGTGGGCGTTGGAAATGGTTAAAACTCGTAAGAAACCCACGCTTCCGACAGTGTGACATTAAAACTGCGGGGGCTTAGCATTTGTTCTGTGGCCCACGAAGGCGGGCTGATTGTCATTCAAACAATAATAAAATTTCGTTGTGGAAAGGTCCGGCTACTTCTAAATGGCAGAAAGGGGTATTAAATTTTAATTAGCACGACCCCGAGCAGTAATGAACGCTATAATAAGGAAGTAGATAGAAGTTGAAGTGCGGGTTATAAAAATCTTAGAATAAGCGCATTGGCGAGATAAATTTCGGTTTATCCTCTAAAGTGGTAGTTGTGAAACCGGAACGCTACAGCTTCCTGCGGAGCGTTTTAAACTTCTGCGGGCGTTTGGCGCGATACATCGATGACGAGGGCGCTAGCGCAGAATCTAACAGTTGTAGATGGATCACGTGTTGCAAATGAATATTATATTACAAATACAGCCTTATATTTCCTTATCAGCCAATGATCCTTAGATAACTTATTAATTAAATCTAAATTCGTTGATTTTTTTCGGTAGAAATAAAATGTCCAATATTATTTTCCACAGGACGTAATCGTGTGAGCGCGAGGGGGCAGAAGCACGCGCATCTTGAGTGGAACGTGGCGCAAGGTCAATGATTGTATTCATTATCAAAATACGTAAATTTATATACGCACTAAATATTTTTAAACTAGTTTTAATTTTATACAGGTTAAAATTTTGATTTCCACGAAGGTGCATTAGTTGGGCTCAAAAAAGGGGGGGGGTCGGAATCAATACTCTTAATGCAGTTTCTAAATATATATATTTTTCTAATTTAAATTTGTAAAAAGGCAAGCATCTTTAAATGGGGGAAAATATATAAATTGCTGCGCGTGGACTGCACTAGATTGGCAATTTGGGGATGTAGATTAACACAAGCGACAGTTTCGCATTTTATTTAGATACGCAGCAATTTATCATCGATCTTTTCTCCTTAATTACTTTATCCAGAGTACCTTAAACGATTGATCACAATTGTAAAATCTTTTAGAGCAATAGTCAGATACACGATATTTGACTTTCACTCTTCTTAAGTCCAATGCATAATTCATAATGCAATATTAATTCTTCCCAACAGTCTGAATCAATATTACAATGCAGCCTGTACCCAAAACTTAAGTAGCCACCACAATGACAGTTCCAATCTACAATGAAAACAGCATCCTCAAAGTAATGGACAAATCCTTACTTCCCATTCTAACCAAAGTTTCGCCATGTGATTCTCCATATCTCAGTTATGCATTGAAACGGAGTCCATCATGACAAACTTGCTAGCAATCACCAACAATATTCTGGAAGCATTTCAGGATAAAGCGCTGAATGTCCAATCCGCATTTGGCTGCATTCATGTCTGTGCCCTCCTGCAAGTGTGTGAGCAAGAAAAACTGATTAAAGGCGGTGCTCTTGCATTCTTAAAGTCGACAAGGGTTCTCCACCAGACTGAATAAAAAACCTTCATACGGATAGTTCAAAGTTTGGCTCCTCTGTACGCTGCAATCCAATAATTCTTATACCAACAAGCAGATTTCAACTGTGTTGACGATCTGAACCTCCACAATCGGATTCACGAGATCGACAGCCCAAATATTGCATCTGCTGATATTTGGGTTGTCGCACCTCTCACTTTTCGCTAAAAATAAATCCAATACAATCTGTATTAATGATATTCTCCCTAAAATCACATCCAACCCAACTGGGATTGGAAATCTATAGATCTCCCATCCTACCAGTCACCGAACACAAAGATCTTGGGGTCATTTTTCACTCAAACCTTAGCTGTAAACATGCAACAGATATCCATAACATGGTCTATAGATCCAGGTGCTTTTCCAAGAAATACCTTTTACATGTCTCCAAGTGTTATATCACCATGATATCTGGGTGCCTGCAGCAAAATCCATCACATCTGATGACTACTTCGATGGATCCTATACAAACATAACCTTCTTCCACTCACACACTTCACAGAAGTACTGTAGTTCGTTCTGAAACTTCTTTAAAGTTTCAGAACGAACCTTTGCCCTTCGCTTACTGACAACAATAAAAATGACAACAGACGAAATAAATACACCCAGCCTTTTGCAAGTGGGCCAATGAAGAATTCCACTGCACTCCTTAAGAATTCTCCCTACTCTTGACTCCGCGACATGGAGGTCTAGAAAACTCAACAGGTTCGTGCCATGGAAATGCTCCACCATGTACAGAAGATTGATGCTGATTACAAGAAGTTTATTTATGATGAAGTGTATAATCATTAAACAAGTTTCTTTATAATGGCCTTCAAGTGTGGCCGCCACGCCAAAGATACAAAGAGTAACGATGATGCCATGCAGATGTTGCGAATCGTTTGGATAAATTTCGATTGGCTATTTGGCAAATGGTGTAAAAATTTTCGAGGGGGGGAAGGTCGATAAGCATTTATCTTCACCTAAAAGTATTTGAGTTACGGATTTAATATTATATAAATATACACGAGGTGTGGCAATAAAGTTCCTGAACTGTTGCAATAAAAACATCAGGCGAAGGGGACCCAAAAATGGTTTTATTTTTAGTAAAGTAATCACCACCTGATTGAATGCACTTATTATGCCGTTCCGAAAAGTCAGCATAAGCGTCTAAAGAGATGATGTTGTGTTCGGCGGTTACGTTTATCTTTATGCCTTCACCATTCTGAAATCTTTCCCTTGGGAAGAAGAAGTCAGCTGATACTACATTGGGAAAGTAGGATCGATGGTTGACCTGTACAATGCATGTTTCATAAGAAATGTCTTCGCAACAAGCGCGGAACGGGTATTGCCGTGCAAAAAGAACCAGCAGCCCTCTTCTCAAAATTGGGACGCCCACCGGAAAAATGCCCTTCAGTAGTTTTTGAAACACCTACGCAGAACGCAGCATTGACTCTTCCTCCTTCAGGTACAAATTCCTTGTGAATCACGCCCTGTTCGAAGAAAAACAATCGGCATCTATGAAAATTCTCTCTAAATAATTCTTATACCACGTGGGTTTTTGTAATGGAAAATCACCAATTAACGTCATTTCCTAGCATATTGTGATCATCGTCTTGACCTTAGACATCCATAAACAAAACATTTGGAGCTTGGCGATGATTTTGAAGTCCGCTGCATGCTCTTACGCTTCATCTCTGGGTGATATCGAAACCCTCAACACTCATCTTCGGTGACAACTGTCAAGGAAATTAGGACTGTCTTGTCTTGGTAAGTCTGGACGTCTTTTCAAGATAACATTCTTCACTGCTCCTGCTTATCCGTGTGCACGGCACAAATTTTGCAGAGATTTCGTTCTCCCTAAAGCTTCATGCAGAATTTGAAGAATCTGCCTCCTTATTCATATCAAACTCATCAGTCATTGTTCCGAGCGTCAAACGGCGATCTCTTACCAAATTTCCTGAAGTTTTGTAACTCTGCTCTCATTTCGACATCCTTGAACTTCTTATACCATTCAAACACGTTGATACCACTTAACGTTTCATCGCCATAAACAGTTTTCAACATTTCACACGTTTCTGGTGCAGATTTTTCCAGTTAAAATCGAAATTTGATATTCCTTCGTTGCTCAATTGCAAAACTTAATGCTACTAACGAAAATGGTTGTTACTTGCAACCTGTCAGACTACTGGATAATCTCTATACCATCATCTATTTGAGGAAGTTTGAAATACAACATACCACTTCCATCTATTTTCAAACTCAGAGACCATGATCTCACCAGCACCAGTCCGGGAACTTTAACTATATGGCCACAGACACACACACCACTAAGTCTCATAAGTTAATATATACTTATTCGTTTTTCTAGATCAATAGTTACTGAACTAGAACCATGAACACAGACAAAGGTAGTATATACGGGAGAAGGTTGAAGTTTCAAATTAAGAAATATAAAATTTCTTCATTTTCAAAACAAAGCAACAAAGGAAATCCACAAGGAGATGAAAGCTGCATAATGGTGAGAGTTGCCCATCATATAAGACTGTGAAAAACTGGAAAAGACAATTCAGTTATGGTGGAAGCAGCGTGAGCAGAGGGAAGGAAGACCCATCCCAGCTACACACCCTACATTGTAGCTGAAGAGGAATAGTCAATCATTGAACAGAGACGTGTGACTATAAATTTTATAGCAAATGTAGTGAACATTAGACATGGGTTTATGAGCACCATAATTCATGAGTTCCTGCGCATTTCAGCTGGCAGTTCGATGGGTTCTGAGATTGTTGATTCAAAAGCCCCATAGGAAATAGTGTTCCGCTCAACTGTTGGAGCTTTGTAGAGAAAGCGTTAATGATTTTGTTGGTGAAACTGTGGGCTTCATGAAAAACTGTCCGCCAATGATTTGAGTAGAATGCAAACCAAATTTATATAAGTAAAGGTTACGTTTTGTAAAGAAAATGCTTTTCAAATCTGTACAATGTACGAGAATGTTCTCCAAACTGTTTGCAATTCACTTGTGTATAAATCTATTTATAAAATAGATCTTCTTTATTTTAAGTTGACTGTGCTGGCAATAAATCCTGCTGTACACCGAAGCTTGCTGATCATTATTCGATTCCGACGTTGTAATTGAGGAGGACCGAATTAAGCCAGTTAGGGAGTCTTTTATTAGAGAATGAAAATTTAAGTTCTATTTTCTTGACTGAAAAGAAACTTGCTGACATTTTATAACATTAAAAGAGAAATCTGAGTTTAAAAACTGCTGACATTTAAGTTAAACTTATTATGCTAAAAGAAAATTCACTCAAATCTCTTGAGAGAAGACAAACCGGATAACTTTCTGTACTCTAACCAGTCCATGATATTAATAAGTCCGGTATGCAAATTAATATAAAAGAACGTTCCTGGACTATGCATTTCCTCGCAAAAGATTTCAGGACTCCATAAATATACTTTTAATAAAGTGCGCAAGCCGAGGCGAATTTTCCATTAAAAAAATCAATAATGGAAATCTTTCTCCCGGAAACTTAAATTTTTCAGTCCAGAAAACAAACAAACCGACCACAGAACACATTGCTTGCAGACACAATATACTCGCGCCTCAACGTAAATTCCAATCCTACAAGAACCATTTTTTAATTTTACCCCCAAACTTTTCAGTGTCTTTATTTCTCTTTTTTTTATCACAAGGAGTAACTGGTGATATTCCCTTATGTGAAAGTTATTCGATAAAAGCAGATGTAAACTAATGAAATACTTGGATTAAAAAGGTATTTCCATTCGCTACAAAACTACAGGGATCTTTCCTTACAGGATCTAACAGCGATTTTTATTCTTTTTTTGTTATTATGTTATTTATTAATTTTTATTGATTTATTTGTTCGTTGAGTGATAGCGCAAGAGCTACTGAGTAAAATAGGTTCATACAGTAACGTAACGAGTCTGATATTTGCTCAAAAGGAACTGCATTCCCTTAGCAAGAAGTTCGTGCATTCTTCACTAATAAAACGTCTTTAAGAAGCATTAACACGTACTACCATATAAACACGATAATCTCTCGTATGATTCCATTATTCACCAACTGTTGTAAAGCTTTTACGCTGTTATGGACCTTTCATGGTTTCTTCAAGTCTGATCTTTCACGAATGCAGTTGTTGGTTGGATTTTTAGGAGCATCGGCAACTAAGGCCATGTTGCTTCGTGTATATTGTCTGTAAATTGCGTACAAAGGATCTGATTTTAAGCAGTCTTCAGATTGGTGGTGATTTATTATTTTTACTAAGAAGCCTCCATGGCCTCTTAGCCGTCAGACCGTTTCTGGGGAGCCAGCTGCAGTTTACAGACATTCTTGAATTAAGAATGGACTCGAAATATTAGAAACAGTGGTGCTGGATTCGGACATGCATTAGTTTTTTTTTCTCTCTTGATTACGAATGAGTTATTTTTTGGGCGAGTTGAGTCCATGGTTTCGATTGTTGTTTTGTTGAATCCATTCAGTCCTGGGAGAGTGACTTTCTTCTCCGAAGGTTTTCGACTCTCCCGAAGAGGCAAGAACACTGCCGACAGAGTGACCAAGCGACTGAGAAAGGTTAGTTGAGTTAGTAATATACGATAAACAAAAGCATAAACGTAGCCCTAACCTTTCGAGATCTAGTGCAGCTAGAAGCTGCAGAATTTTATCAGAAAAAGGGTGGAGAGCTAAGAGGGCATTATATAGATCAATTGAAAATCACCGAAAGTTGCTTTACACCTGGGGCCATAAAGCTTCACTGTAACTGTTGTGCCAACGGTTACGATGAAGACTATTTTAAAGTAGTATCCTCTGAAACTGAGGACAATTATGAGGATATCTTTGGACTAGCTTACCGAACAATTGCCAACACCAACGAATCACTTGAAGAAAAAGCCTTCAAAAACTGCGCTCAAAAATTCCATGGTATCTTTTTGTCTCTGTTGACAGAACATAAAGATAACGGATGTCTTCAAAACTAAACTAAGAATGCGAACAAACAGAAATGAATATCTGGGAACAAGAGCTAATTTAGCTCACGTGCAATGCCAGTGAATTTTCCTTTAATAAAAAAAAGCCGAAATTATATTCTAAACGACGTAGGAATGGTAGAGACGTTTATTTTCATTTATTCGATGCTGATGCCTTTTTCGAACCCGTCCAGCTAACTAATGACTACGTTTTCTTATCGATCCTCCTTCGGTGGAGAGAAAGCGAGAAAAATCAGGAGGAACACTGAAGGTTACGTTAATTAAATAGCAGGCCCACTCGGGGGGAAACGACTGAGGGAATAATCAACAAAAGAGATAGAGACAGAGAATTCCTGTACCGCAGACTTGAAGAAGGAATTACCCACAATGGTCCCGTGGTATTTATTAGTGAAGAAAGGTGGAGTAATTAAATCTTTAATATTCTTTTAACAAACCTTCCACCATGTGGCAACGGGTAGGATATCAAACAACAATGTTTATGTAAATTATCTCAACAGTTCTGGTAACATAAAATCCTTCAGATATCGAAAATCTCTCGAGTTCCTTTAGAATTCAAACTTATAAGGGCAAAACAAATATAGAAATTTATTAATCTTATTATGTACTCTCCTCCTGAAAGTGGAGTTATAAAAAATTCACTAGAAATCCTCATTAATAACCAAACGCTTTCAAACTTATGCAGATATCCAATAAAGGACTGAAAGTATTATTCTGGGAGTGCGAAAGAAAAAAAAGGGGGTCGCGGGTTCCTCGTGAAACACCTGGGTCGTGCAGTGTGGCATCTTCCCTTCAGTTGAGAGTGGGAAGCAACTCCTTTATCTTACGAAGCAAATTCTCGTGGACAGACAAAGAGAGGATATTTCGAATCGTTCGACGTTTAGTATTCGACCGAGATTTACTCCGTTCCTCCTCTTTTCGCGGTGTCATCGGGGCTTTGGCAGCAGACCAGGAGCCCTTTAAGTAGAAATCAATAGCGAACATGGCGTCCACGCTTTGCCACATTCGTTGTGTATTTAGAAGGTAAAAACTTTTCCGGCGAGGCAAGTAAAAAAGCGGCAAGTAAGCAGTTTTAGAAAGCTTTTCTCTGGGGGGAGGAGGGGGGCTTCGATAAATTTTTATGAAGCGCTAGCATTTTAAAAACGAAGGTGTCGACTTTTTCTCCGATTCGAGTGGCGAGGTGAATACCTCGGGCCTTAACATTAAATCATCGGAATCTTTTCGCCGCAGATTCTGGCGAATGAGCCGAGACGGAGGATTATGGTTTAAAGGTCAGTTCGAGTTTTACGTGATCTTGCTTTAGGATGTTATTTGCGGAGGAAACCCAATTTATAAGGGACTCGACGGATAACATTTTAGTTAAAAACGCTGTATTCTGTGGACGACATTAACTCTCTTAGAGGCAGATCATCGAAAAATTCGAGGAAATAGAAACAATCATATCAAATAAACGAATTGCGCATGTTTTCGTTGTTGCTATCATTCCAACACCTTTTCAGACTATTCCTAATGTTCTCTAGGTGCTATTCCAACTGGAATGAAAAAAATATACATCTAACACGTATGCAAAATACACTGGAAGACAGAATTAATGGGTTATCTGGTTCCTGGGCAACACGACGCAGTCATCCCTCTCACTAGTGGACAAACCCACCGCTTGGCAGGTATATAGTTACAGTGCATTCACGTAGACGCTAATTCGATGTCAGTATGGATAAACGTCGTGAGTTAATACTTTGAAAGAGGAATGATAGTGGCTGCCCGACTCATCGGTCACTATTTCTGTACCACCAATCTCGGCGGTGGTACAGAAATCGCACTATCCACATTCGAGAGTATCGTGAGTGTATCGAGAATACGCCATTTCCGAAATAACATCTCATCGTGGACAGCGCTGTGGGCGGAGAAAGGTGATGGATGAATGGCCCTCGACGTTTGTCTCACATAGTTTCAGCCAACCGGAGAGCGACACTGGCACAAATCACCGCCAACTTCAACGAGGGAGATGCCAGAAACGTCTCCACTAAGACCATCAAGCCATCATTAGCCGCAATAGGTTATGGGAGTTGCCGACCCACAAGAGTCTCACTGCAAATACCACGACACAGAACTACGCCTCAACTGGGCGAAAAAAAATTAAATTGGCACAGGACCTTGGATGAATGGAGACGGGTCTCCTGGTCCGATTTACCATTTCCGGTTATTTCGAGCGGACGGTTGGGTGCGTTTCTGGCGGAACTGTTCAGGCAAGTGGACGGTCGGTAATGGTCTGGAGCGTGTTCAACTGGCACACGTTGGGACCTCTGGTACGTCTAGACGGTCCTCTGGACGGTCCAGGTTACGTGTCCATCCTTCTGCATCCCTTCATGGTCATCGTCCACCCACAGGACAATGGACTCTTCCAGCAGGACAATGCGCCTCCCCATAGAGTCATGGTGACTAGAACATGGTTCAAAGATCATTCCGCAGATTTTACCACCAGGGAATGGCTTCCCCGTTCACCGGACATTAACCCTGTGGAGCATCTTTGGGACGCAGCGGAAAGGTCCATTCGAGCTTTAGATCCTCCACCCAGGAATGCGACGGAATTATGGACAGCGGTGCAGCAAGTGTGGATGGAAATACCTGTGGAACTCTTTCGTGAACTAGTGGACTCAATGCCTCGCCGTGTGACTGCCCTTATCTTATCTGGGCGAAAGGTGGGCCTACCCTTTACTAGGTAGGTATCCCATGATTGCTGTTCACTCGATGTACTTTAAACAAGGAGTTTTTGGAGGAAAAAAAAAACGGCTCGTTTTTGTACCCCTTCTGTTTTATCTCAAGAGCACTGTTTACAGGGAAAAAAAAAAAAAAAACTGTTCTCCAATAAAATATTATAAATGTTTGAGTTTTAAACGGCTGGCATTTTTATTTCTAATTATATTCTTGTTCAATAAAGTTACTTTAAACCTTGTTCTCGTTTTATTTTTGCCCTAAAACAACTAAGGATTCGAGGCGCATATTATTTTCATGGTTTACCTAAGTCACCAGTCGAAGAAATCCCAGTTTCTGGGATAAAACCGTGCAGCTCTCCACGGGATCGATTAACTCTGCCCGGTGTGGAAAAAGCATTTATACATTTTTTACCACCTTGACAGGACTACAGCAGCTAGTTTTGAAGGATAATAGGTCTCACAATATTATTATTTTTATTCAGTTTATTATTAATCTTGATTTCACCACCTGTACAGCTGGTTGGCTTGAATGGTGTACATAGAATTATAAGTGAAAAAGACATACATACTGGTCGTTAAAAGGGCAATAGATAATGTTTGACAATCTGAAGTTGGGATAACATATGTATACATATTTAAACATATATACCAAGAATTAATTAAGTTCATTGTCTATTAAAAGACAGCCAAAGTCTTGAACTAAATAGAATTTTATGCGCCTGTCGATGGCATGTGAAAGACTGTTAGACTTGATGGTTGGACTGTTAGACTTGATCGTGTTTGTCGAGATTCACTGGAGGTCGGTGCTTTGATGCAAGTCTTCCATGATAATCTTCCTGTAATTCTTGTCATCCAATAGTTTGTTGGGGTTAATTTGCAGATTGTTGAAATGTTCCATAAATGTTTGCTGGGCACATATCTCGAAGGCCGACAAAGTTGGTGAGAGCCGACCTATACAGTCATTAATGTCGCTGTCTTGCATGGGTGCTTGAGGCTAAGTTTATTTCTTGCACGTTGGGAGAATCAATCCTATTTGTTAATAGTTTGGCAAGAGTGACGAGGTTCTTTTCCAGAATTTATCTTCCATGGTGTCATGTTCATGTTTGCATGTAGAATAGACCTAGAGATGGTGAACGGATTCCCATGGATCCAGTTCAACCATCTGATAATCCACTATTCAATTGCCAGGTATTTTTTTTTACAATACTTGATGGGGCTGAGGACCATAACTCAGACGCGTATAGAGCGATGGGCGTGAGACACCTTTCAATATATTTGCATATTAGGGACGTATTTTGGGACGTGCATAAGGAAGAAGGGGGAATTTATGATGTACACTTGTTGGACTACCAATTACCCATTAACACACCTAACATTTTTCTGGTGTGTTTAGATCTTTCTGGTGTGTTTAGATCTGAAGGTATGGATGGACAAAGTGACGGCCGTTTCCGGCAACACTGAGTTCTTGTTCAAATCGGGTGATCAGTCGGCCACATCTAGCAATCGAAAACGCCTGGCAGTCTATGGGGACTAGAAATTATGGGGTCTATCACAAACAGTGAAAGCGAAGAACTCATTGCCCTTGAATTAGATTCATTAAATACAATTACTATAGAATATCACGATTTTTAAAAGAAAACATAACGTACTATATCTTATTCTTTTTTGTGTGTAGCCTGGATCGTTGGTTAATTTATTAACATCGGCAATATTTATATCTCTATAATAAAATGAACTCGTTTCTAATGACCGTCTGTTATTACAAATTGCAGAAGTAATTTAGAGGAGAATATCACGGGAAAGGAATGTTATTTGGCAAACTTAAATTTGGGTTGGCCAAATAAAATATTTAGGGTTGTCTTTATTTGCTGTCTACAATCACTGCGTCTGCCGCAGATCGACCTGAACAACAGACTTCGAGAGTTGCCTTTTCTCTTTCGTAGATCAGACGTATAGCTATCGATCGGCTTTCCTTCAAGTCCTGGTCAAGGCAATCATTAGTCAAAGGCCTCAACACGCCAAATGCAGCTCGCTTCCGCTCCCAACACTGCTAATCTTTGCCCACTCGTCACAAAATCCAAGACGTATTTCAACACGAAATCCCACACACTTTTCGCAACTTGCTTCGGTGCTGGAAGTGTGCCAGTTGGGCGAAGAACAGCGAGGGTTATTACAATACACCAAACCCGTATTGCTGTCACTTCCAGGGTGAAAAATAACTGATAAGAGCTTAACTTAACTGCAGTCAGCGATAGTTCGCATTTTCTGGAAACGCAATGAAAAAGAAACAGATTAATACTAATTCGAATCGTTCTGGCCATGAAAGTTTCAAATTAAGTCACGAAGCATGTTGTCTGTAAATTAAAGTATTTGGGATGAAATGACCGATTGAAAATGGGAGGAAAAACTCTTGCAATTCTCTCTCTCTGAGACCGGCTATCTCATCCCCTTTTCAATAGTAGTCTAACTGCGTGTATTCTTAGATCGATTTGTTGGATGAAAATCCGAGTTTCTGGAAGAACAGAAAAAAAAAACATGCAAACGTCGTCTGAGACCACTTAACTCAGCCGCGTTGTGAAAACAGCTCATTAAAATTCTTCGCGTCATTGATGGGATTCGAACCAAAAGGTTTTTGCACTCTGTGCTGAGAGAACGCTGATCATATCCGCTGTAATACCCTCAAGGATTGGAGTTTTGTTAATTAAATATAAATTATATAACTTTATTGTCATCATCTGAATCTTCTGTAGATTTCTCCTTCTCGAAATACTCTCCCTTGAACTTTACACACTTTCGCCCACCGTCGTACCCACGTAATTAAATGCTTCTTGTAGCCATTTTTCGAAAGACTGGGAATTGTGGCACTGCGAGCATCGTTGTGTAGGACGCGAAACGCTTGCCTTTCAGAGCTTTCTTCGGACGTGGAAACAGGAAGAAATCACACGGGGCTAAGTCCGCTGAATAAGGGGGATGTGACAGAATCTCGGCACCTATGCACAATATTAGCCATATGGGGCATGTCATTCTCTTGATGGAAAAACCACTTCGCATCGAAATATGGCCGTCCTACCCATGCATTTAAGCCCCGTCTGACACAATAACGAATCATATATCACTGTTCAATCTGTATGTCCGACATGATACTTGCTTCAAAACGATCGTCAGTGACACGCGGATTTCGCGCGGTAAACATAAAACCTCGCACTATACCGCGAATTAAACGATCACCCTTCGTATATTAATTGGGAAAGTTTTCGCAATCTACTTGTTCCCATCTGAATACGGGAGGCAAAGACAGCTCCCGCCCCTCGTGGCTGATTTAAATTATGTCACGGCTAAAGAAATGCCTTGAAAGCGTACGTATAAACTTTTGGTTTCAAGCTTTTATCCTTGAAACGATTGGCTTTAGTGGGGGGAGGAAGGGAGGTCGTGTGCAAAATTTGGAATACACTTGAGCGCTTGCCTTTAACTTGGTCACCGGGTCAGCAAACATGTTCTAAGGCAAAGCTGATTACGCCATACTTTTACTTAACCATCGCGTTATGAATAAAAGAAAAATTTGGAAAAGACAATTTTAAATACGCCGTTCGTAGAGGGGGGGGAAATCCGATCTGCAGAAAGGGGTGCGCGGATGGATACAGTTCAATTGCATTCTTTATGTAACCCATTCTGTATTCATCCCCTAATTCAACTTATCTGTCCATCAGACTAAGTTTAATACCCAGTCTGATGGACAAATAAGACAACGCAGAAGAAAACAATAAATTTGGTAATTTGGAATGAAAAGCTGCGATCAAAACAAATAGTTCTTGCTTACGCGTAGCTCAGTCACACGAGCAGGTTTTATTAAACTTTTCTTCTTTTTTTTTTTTGACATTATGAAATGTTCGCTTCGTCTCCCCTCTGTGTACGGAACGGATATCACTTTATGTCGTAATGTACGTCACCAAACGCTTTCAATTGCAACCGTTTGTGCGGAGTGGGGTTGTGTTTTGAGAGAGTTGTTAAAAGTTTGTTCTGGGAAGTCATCTCGTCAGTCAGTAGCTGGCAAGCTGCCAAGAACAATAGACGATCAAATGCATTTCCTGTTTCTTTTCGAAAGGTGGAACAATAAAACTCGTCTTCAATGGGATGGATTTTACTGTAGTCTGATTCAGATGAAAAGTCTGAATTATGTGCCTTGTAGTTTATTCAAAAGATACAGTTGGATCTCTGGGTATGATGATGACGATTTAAATTCGTTTTTTTATTTATAATGCGCCAAAACCATCATGGAAAAGATTATGGTTAAAATATTATTCAGTGACCTAAAAATTAGATCACTTCGTCAAAAGGGATAACGACAAAAGTATATCTGTGGTATAAATTATATATTTTAAATAAGGCTAAAAAGGTTTAAGGCCTTTAAATAATTAAAACGGCTGACACGTGTTCGTTGTCGGATAAAATCTGATCAGTGTATAAGGCTCAGTCAGATAACTAAGAGCGTTAAAATAAAAAACGCGTTCGTGTCTATAACGTGGACACTCAACTAAAATATGCCAAACGCTTAAAACATTTTTATAATTCTAACACATAGGAGAGTCATCTGCCCTCAGCATGAACGAGTGTGTAAGATGACTGTGTCCTATGCGGAGACGAGCGTGAACAACTTCCTCTCTGCGGTACCTTCACAGACTAGACTGCCACAGTTTAATTACAGGCTTTATCTGATAGTTTGTTCGTGGTCTGCCCATGCCAAGATTGTTGCCACTGGGATAATTTGGAGTGATCATACCTGTAGTCTGTACAGGGGACTAACAGGCTACGACTGAGATTGTGGTGATCTGGCTGCAGCATCTGCTAGATTGTTACCTCTAATCCCAATATTATCTGTTAGAATTGAATTGTTGCCTTTTAACTTTCACATCTACATGTAGATACGAATGTACAATCCACATTTATTGATGTGAAAACATAAAGCACCTAACAATGGAATGTAACAAAAATGAGAGACGAAAAAAAAAAAAATTGCTGACAAATATTTGTATTGTTGCAATCATACTATTCAACAAATGGCTACAATCATACTTCCTAATTAGGCTATTGGCTTGAATTTCGCGCGAGACGGAAATGACGTCACAACCATAACTTAGTCACTAACGTCGATTCGGTAGAGTAAGTATCGGGCGTGAGCATAAAAAATTACATCGTTCATAACTTCGGTTCTAGCTGTTCGATTTTAAAAATATAAACGATTTTGATTTTCGTAAAAGAGGTTTTCACATAACAAAAAAAAAAAAAAAACATCTCTCGTGCGTACAAGTACACATGGAGGTTTTTTTTTTTTTTTAATAGAAAAAGAATACTGGAACACAAAATACGTTTAAGTTATTTTAAACAAGGTATTTAATGTACATAGTAAGCTACATGATTAACTAATAATATGTAAAATTGTTTCACTTCAACGCATAGGCCGTCTGACACAGTACCTTGACATAATCCCCATCACAAGACAATAGTTGAGTGTTTTGTGGTAACAGGTCTTCAGGTCATCGGCGCAAATATTTGATATCGTCACTGCAAATAAGAAAATTCGTGTCTCCATTTTTCGAGCAGTTTGGTATTGATAGTAATTGTGTAGTGGTTGCACGTTTTAATTTTAACACCGGATTTGGTAGCTCTACCTTCAAGTTTTTATATTTCTTCATTTATATATAGCCTTCCTCACGTGACTACTATATGAACGTTCCAAAATTTCAACTCTTTCCAACAAGTACTTTGAGAGAGTATTAAAACCCGGTAGTTATTTCATAAGCTCCCCGTATGTCCCATACTGCAACAAAGATTAATTATTAAGCACTACACTCTCAGAAAGTGTTCGAGAGAATAAATGGGAGTATCTTTTGACCCACGAAGTGGCTGCTGATATCCAGTCACAAGTGCTAAGTACCCTACCTCCTTGAGGTGTAAGCTGGGCAGGATTTGCCTGGCGAAAGAGATACAAGCTATGAGCTGTTTGGAGCTACCATGCCCGACGGGTCTTCCTGGATCGCGGTTTCCAAACAAATAGTAATCAAGAGGTTGACTCCGTCTCTTACACGGAGTTGTCCAGCTACACCGCATTCCACTTCGAATTCCTCTAATAGGTATATTTTTCCACCTTCATCTGCTCCCCCCTCCCAGTTGTTCACTGGACCTGTGAGATTTGTTCTCGTGCTATCACCACAAAAATCGGTCATGGAGTTCATTTACGTCGGGCACATCCCTTTAAGGGCTAATCAAAAGATCCATACCACCAGATCTTATGGCTCGCTGGTTGGTCTGACGAAGAAGTCCATTGTGTGGTAGAACTAGAACTCGTTCTCAAGGTTGGCAATCCGTCTAACATGAATCCATCAGGCTTTTCCTCTTCGTAGGCTACAAGTCATTAAGAGTCGAAGGAAACAGAAGTCATATTCCGCTCTACTGTGTTAGCTTTCCAGTCAGTCTTCATCTCTCTCGAAACCCTCTGAGTCGTTAGATACTGGTCTTTCCTCCTCTGTTTCCAGCGTGCCTCCTGATGTCTGCTGTTATGATTCAACGCCAACTTAAAGCCCTCGTTCATGGGGAGATGGGTTTCTACCAATCGTTTCAACTATCACCATATTTTTCCGTAACATCTGGAGCTCGGCTTCTGCTTCTCTTCAAACACCTTGGCCTCACCTCCTTCGACTTTAAGGTTCTCTCGGTCAGTGCTTTGCAGGGTACACAAATGTGTTGGCGGATGTACCAGACTATAACTGCTGTTTCTTAAATGATGAACCTACTACGTTGTATTTTGGAGTACATCCGTTGGCTACCATGGACTTGAACATGGAAATGTAGTAAAAAAGAATAGTAGGCGGCTGCTTTTTTTGTTCTGCTTCTAGGCAGTCATGAGCTGCATAATAGAGGAGAGGAGGGTGCTTTGATCGTTCACTGTATCTGCCATTAATCGATCAAAGATCCGCCTAATTGTTTAAGGACATTTCCCTTAAAACTGGCTGAGGTGTTGGTCTATTTCAACTGCTTCCTGGTTGTTGCATTGCCCTATTTTATGAGCAAACATATACAAACAAAGCGCTTTTTGTCTTCACCAAATCTTTCCGTCTGTCCGTCCGCAAGCAATAACGCGACTCCTGGTAAATGAATTTATCGAAATTTTAGATTTGGCTCTTTCAGAAAGATTTCTCGTGTCAATAAAAATCCGGCAATTATTATTTCTTTGACCGTCCATCCGCATACAATAACTCTTCAATTTATTCTTTAATAAACATGATTTTAGTATGATCCTAACTCTTTCACAAAATTTTCAACCCCAGAGTAGACTGCGTTGTCGTCCAACAAAGTCACCATTCCTGCATTTCTATTTACTGCCAAATATATTTCTGAAGCGGATGTTTATCTCAGAGCAGCAGCGGATATTTATCTCCGTTGTCAATATCAAAATTCCTGGATGAAAAACAAAACGCGCATTTATGGCTTTCTTCCGCGTATGTCAGGACAACCAACAACAATTTTCTAAAATATTAATACTGCAGAGTTTCTTACGACAAAATCCCAACCCTGCGCTGTTTATTCTTTCCTGCGAGTAATTTTCTTTTTGTTCTATCCATTACTTTTTGCTCGCATCTGGACGATATTTTCTGCCACTGTTCTCCTTTCTCCTCACGCACGTATCTTACCTAACCAGATGACAAAGTACCCTCGGCAGAGTGGTGATGCCATCATTCCTTTACTTCAAATCCGTATTTGCTCTGCAGCGGCGAAACCTTATTTCTCTTGAACACGCGAGACAAATGATTACTGCGTTTTCTTTTTTGGTTTATCAGCGAGGGATGGTGATGAGTTAAGGCGTAGTTTCTTTACTGCTTTTCCGAAGGCCCTTTAAATCGTAGAAGAACGATGTAACTTGTGACCTGTTCTGCCATCACCATCAGAATAAAACAAATGCCTTATTTTCTAGTTTCTGAACTTTAATGCTAAAGACATTACTTATACATAAAACATGTTAACTATCGGTAAAGGATCATCAACAGATGGTTGTACAGACATTCAGAACAGGTGGAATAGTAGGGAAGTTAATTCTGGATCTCATGTATATTGTCAGTGTGTATATATATATATATATATATATATACATACACCACGTGTTTCAATAGGCATTGATGAACTCACCAATTGGCTCATCAATGATCCTCATGTCCCGGCTATACATCTTTTCTGCCAATCTTCAATTTGACACAACCTCTTGCCCATCTAAGGCTGGTAGGGAAACAATCAACCGAATCTAATCTCTTCCACCACATATCAATACGAAGATTGAACTTATGAGCTATTTGGCGCAGACTATGAACCCACTATGTTACGAATGTGTCATCCACCCCTTAATTTTCACATCCACTGAAAGATTCACTGTACCTTGAAGCAAGAATTATACGGCTACTCGAAACGCTCTTCGGATGGTCAGAAGAAAAGTACCTTTTCACAAGAAAGAGCTAACTCGCAGGCTTATGGCACCTGTTGTGGATGGGATCTATCCAGTTATATTAAAGGAGGCAGCAAAGGAAGTAAGCAAACCCTTTGCTATAATTATGAGTGCATCCTTGGATTCAGGGGATGTCCCCACGGACTGGATATGTGCAACTGTATCCCCAATTCACAAAGGGGGAGGGGATCAAAGGATGACACCAGTAATTACAGACCTGTTAGTGTAACTTCTGTTTCAGGGAAAATAATGGAGTCACTGTTTAAAGAAGCATTGCAGGATCATCTAGACAAG
This sequence comes from Mastigoproctus giganteus, assembly GCF_048544385.1. Taxonomy (NCBI): domain Eukaryota; kingdom Metazoa; phylum Arthropoda; class Arachnida; order Uropygi; family Thelyphonidae; genus Mastigoproctus; species Mastigoproctus giganteus. The sequence goes on along the minus strand of NC_143587.1, from coordinate 154,081,988 downwards.
ATTGCAGTAAAAGTTAAGACACAGCATGAGTTTGTTAAAGGGAGGTCCTGTCTGACCAATTTGATTGGATACTATGATGTGGTCACAAAAGAACTGGATGCAAAAATAATTTTGATATCATATATTTGGATTTCAAGAAAGCTTTTGATACTGTTGCATATGGAAGACTACTGCAAAAAAAATGGAGCAGTATGACGGAGCAGTAAGTGCAAGTTGGTGCTATGGATAAAAGGATGGCTGAGTGGAAGACAGAAGGCTGCGTTTCTCCGTGTATATTGTTTGTAATTTGCGTGTTCTGAGGTCGATTTTCTGTTTGGTGGACGAAAACTCTCAGTTTCCAGGAGAAAAAAACCATACTACCCCCGCCTGAGACTAACTAACTCTGCCACGTTGTGCAAAAGCGCATTAAAATTCCTCACTTCATCGACGGGAATTGAACTCGGGTCTTTTCACCCGGTGTGGGGAGGACGGCGATTCTACCAACTGTGCTACCCAAGAAGGCGAGGACATCGTGACTCAGATATAAATACGTGCTGGCATTTCCGGTGTGGGTCATGAGTTCGCCGCTTGTATAGATCGTGGCATCTTTGCTTTGCACCCGATGTGAGGACTGCACTGATCACAAATTAAAACTTAGTGCATTATCAGAAGAATTTGAGTCACTGGAGAAATGGATACTTGCCCTGGAAACAAATGTACCTGGGAGCTCGTCAGGAACTCAAGTATCTCGTGACTTTCCAAGTGATGCATCTCGATTCGAGTCCCACAACAGAATAGTCAAGTGCATACTACTCTGGTTAAAGGATATTTAGTCTTATTGGGAAATTGTTGTCATGGAAAGTGGTAAAATTTATTGTAATACAGACAGGTTTACAAGAGGGCGTGTTTGCAGAGAGCAATAGATGATGTTACCAACAGACTGCCAGATTCAGAGGGGGTAAAAAGAGTATTGCTGCCAGCTAGGTCAGAATGTCTGCAATTCTGTAGACACAATAGGAGGAATTGCTGAGAGCTTTGTGGATCAATTCTTCAGAGATTTTGCAAGATTCTGTAGGGATGGGGGATTTTCCATCAGCGTACCCCGCACTCGTAGAACAAGGGTGGTGCAAGTATTTTTGCCATAATCATTGAAGACACCTTAAGGGTTCAGAGGAAACTGCTAGTTAGGGAAAAGAAGGGTAATAAAGACACGCATTTTTCTGATTTCAAAGTTGGTTGTCTTGAACGTGGTTCTGAGCATTATCTCATAGGAAGAGAAATATAAACACTCAATATTGGGAAGCGATAACTACCGATTAATTAAATTTCGGTATTCTATATGCATATATGACATTATTTGGGAGGAGTCGTACTCGTTGACTCCTATAAATATTAAATTCCACATGTCTCGTTGTGAGGGATGTAATTTTTTTTACTCATATCTAGAATGTCTTCTCCAACTAATCATGGCAGTGATGGGCATCGTTCCAGGTATACTCAATCACATTTAATTGAGGGAAACTTACGTTTGTAGC